>NW_019268579.1:965615-994660 GCF_002738365.1 Cucurbita moschata
GCTATCATTTCATGGTTTCATACAAGTGTATACCAGAACTTGCTTAGTCATGTCATATGTTGTTTGTGACTATTTCTGATACGTATATTCCATTTAAAGATTGCTGTTCTTGAAGCTGTTTACCCCACAGAATCAAATGGTAGTTTTGGGTTAAGAAAGTTTGCAACAACAAGCCAATATCTTCGAATCTTTCAAACAGTAAGAACCAGCAATTACTGAAGCAGCCGTTGTGACAACAGAAATGAAGTTATGGTTCTACTATTGCGGTTGGAAAAGGGGCACTGTACAGCCAATCCTACGTTTCACTTTCAAAGCTCTAACTTTAAATCTAGAATCTTATGGCCAGCAATGGTGATGACGACCAGAGTTGTTTGAAAATGAGCAGTTGTTTGAACGGTGATGACGCCTCTGTGGAGTGAGAAAGAGGGAGTCTGCAAAAGAAGCCAAAGTGAGTTCTGCAACTCTGTCCATATTATCGGAATTAAGAGAAACATTCTGAGATTCCAATCGCTGAATGAAACCAGAAATAGGTGGAAGGGCGTGGTATATACAGCAGCCTTTTTCTTACAGTGGATGAGTGCAAGAGATAATTCATTCACTGCGAGGATCCCAAGAAGAAATATGAAGGCTTGTATGCCGAAGCATGCCAAGCAAGGAAAATTCCATTACAAATGGTGTTGATTCAAGAGTGTAGTGGTGTGGTTAAAGAAGTAAAGAAAACACACAAAAAGCTACCATGTGGTCCTCGGCTGGAAGAAGAGCTGGGGCATCTTCTTTGGTTCCAGAAACAAGTGGATTGTGGCAGGGCTATTTGATCTTCAAGGACATGAATGATTAAGCTGTGATTTGAAGTGCCAAGTAATTCGTAGAGATAAATGAGAGAAAGATTAAGAGTTAACTGCAAGGAGGCAACATCACATTTTAGGGCCGTCTAATGATGATTTTGATCATAGTGTTCTGTTTTCTTTAACAGTACGTTTGTTTATCAAAATCTTCCTTTTTGGTAGTCTACATCTTGAAAAAGTTGTTAGAATCTTGATTCAAATAAAGAAACTAGAAAAGTAGTTTTCAAAAAATTTCAAAAGTGATATTGAAAAGTAGAAATCAAAGCAAATGACTCGGGAAAGAATGCTTGAAAGAAGATGATTATGAAGCAGGACCCAAGAACACAAAATCTCAAGAAGGAAAAGAGGATGAATTAAATATACATGTATGTTGTTTTTAGATCAGGAAGCTCTTGACCAAATTCTTTTACTTGGTTGGATTTGTGACTCTTGAACAAAATTTAAAAAAAAAAAAAAAAAAAAAAAAACAAAACTGGCCCTTTTTGTATCGAACTCAGGTTACAGGAAATACACAAGATTCCATCCATAGCTCCTAAAACTGGGTTGCCTTGGGATGGATGCCTCTTGTCTCCTTGCAGTTGGGGAATCTGCTCTCAAGTCGACACTCTTTGGTGTATTGCAATTTTGTTAACTTTGAAAGGCGGGTTGAGGGACATGTTTCCCTTTACTGTGAATGCCTTTCACATCAGTTCCAAAGGTTCGGTGGCTCAAAATACTTGCTTTGTCAAAAGGCCTCGTTCTTTAGAGCTGGCCTTGTTGTGTTCATAGGTACATACAGATCTTCAACTCTTCTCTTCTTTCAAATAATATTATTTCATTTCAGTTCTTGACTCTAGAGCAAGGGCAAAAATGAGTAGGTAAAACACTAGGAACGTCTCATGTGTTATTGAATATGTTCAACTTCTAATTAGTTTGAAACATCTGCTGCTCTCTTTCATTATAATTGAAAGGTTAACTAATGTTCTTATTAGTAAGTAGCGATAGCAAAAAAATATATAGAATATCATCGACATTCTAATTTAGATGGTGGCTTGAAATTTACAGGATGTTCTGAAAACTAAAGAAAAAGTGTGTGAAAAAGAAGTAAATACGAGTATTTGGAATATTTAGAGACTTTGCTTTTCAGTTATGTAAACTATGCTGATTACCTACCAACGAAGTTGAATAGCTCCATTCACCTGTTGTCGGACTTGGAGACATGGTGGCGTGCATGCATCCGCAGAATGCACCTTTCTTCTGCTTATTCTTGCTTCTCATGCTACCATAAAGATAATCCTGCAACCGAATTTTGGGTCGTTCAATGATCCTGCTCCTACTCTTGTTTCCTTTATCTTCATCTTGTTTCAGTAGCAGAAACTGTAATCTCTGCACCTCGAGTTGTAGCTGCCCAATTTTTTTGGACCCTCTTCTCGCTTGTGCTGAAATTATTCTTTTCCGGACATTTCCAGTTTCATCAGATACAATGGTGGATGCTCCATCAGAGGACAGGGTACCATCTTGTACATTCTTCATCAGTTTGCAATTTGCATTAAACAGCTTCATAACAGCAGCCTCCACTTCTTGGAGTTGCTCTTTCATGGTGTCATACTCCGCAGCATCATTGCCTCTACTCTGCTTTGAAAGCACAATCCGCATTAAATCTTGAACAGTTATTTGGAGGTTTGTCAATTTCTGCATGTCAGAATCAAGTCTTTCAAGAAGCTTCCTCTCTTTTCGTTTGTGGAGGGGAACTGACAATCTACTTGAGGTCTCTAATATGTCCACTCCAACCTCTTTCTCGACCAATGAATCAGTAGAGCGACGCTTATTCTGTTCCTTGACTACTACAAATCTGTTATAGTTAGTTGAGGAAGCGGCCATGTTGGGGGATTTGCAAACCATAAGATCAATGCCGCCATCCTCATCAGTTGCCTCCCATAACTCTACCATCTGGTTGTAAGCACCTAAATTCTCTTCTCTCTTTTCAGGCCCCTCACAACACTTGGCTATTTGATCAAGAATGATGTCCTTCGTCAATATTTCACCACTAACTTCTAACACTTTTGTCTTCGACCTCTGCAATTCATTTCCAAGTTCAATTTCTCTTCTTGGAGTAGTTGGCCTTGTCTGCTCATTATCTCTCACCCAACTATTTCCACACGTCGCTTCATCAACCCTTTTCATTAATGTCTCTTGTTTTCTAGTAGAATTCAAGTTTTCCAGAGTCTCAAGTTTCACTTTTTCTATCACACCCATTTCCACAGCCTGGATTCTTCTATGTAAATCCTTCAATTCAAAACATCCATTGTGCAGTGTTGCAATCAGCTCGTGATATTTTTGCTGGTAACATTCAGAATGCGGGTGATTTACTGAATCCATATCCTGCGGCAAACAGAGTGAGTATAAGTTGCATACCAAGAAATAAAATAAAATAAAATAGCGCAAGAAAGCATATGACATCATAGACAGTGGGGCGATATTTCCAATTTAGTAAGGTTTCAACTATATCTTGTTCCAGTTCACTGATGATTTGAATCAAGGAGTACACACATCAAATCCAAACTAAAAACCAGTTAAAGATTTCTGAAATTATTAGTTTGAGATCATAGTGAGCTGATAACACCAAGCTGTTAAGAAAGTAAATATTTCTCAAGCACGTAACAACCTCCGGAGTTTTTCAAGCAATTAGCAAGTTCTCCAAACAAAAATGGAGTACAGCCACCCAGCATTTGTAAGCAGATAATATAATTACCTTTACGTCTTGTTTCACATATTTGTGAGTTTTTCTGTTCAGACGAGTATGATTCTCCAGAAAGGTTACAGAATCGTTCAACAATGTGACTGCTGATGTATATTTGGTCAAATGAAATCCTAGTTCACCATTTAGATCGGTCATGTTGTTAGTTCTCTCTCTCAGACTCTCGGTCTTCACATCTCTGTAATTACTTCTACTTTCGAGGTTCGCGTATGCTTCGTCAAGCTCAAGAAGCTTTCCCTTGAATAATAGTTCATGAACAGTTGAGATTTGGAGCTCAGCAAACAGTTGAGCAGCCTGAGTCTCACATATCTCAACCTCCATTCTCTTCTTCACTAGCTCGCCCCTCAACCGTTTCCCCCTACACTTAAGCTGCTTGACATCTTCTTGCTTTTTTCCAAGTTCCATGTCCAAAGTAGAGTTTAGTTCCCGCAGAGATGCTATCTCATTGGATAGATGTTTGTTATCACCAGATAGTTTTACAATTATGTTCTCTTTCTCTTTTATGATCGCTTTAGCCTCTTCACTCATAATGGTAAGTTCCTCCATCCTCTTATGCAACTCTGACTTCTCATTCTGTATCATGATCAGAATCTGTTCGGCTTCCAAAAACTCATGCTCTGACCTCTCTAATGACTTCCTGAGATGCAAGTTTTTCAATTGTACATCTTCCAGATTGCCTTCCAGTAATCCAACTTTGTCTTCAAGATCATTATTCAAGCAGTGAAGCTTTTCCAGATTTTCAGCAAGTTGTTTTCGTTCAAGGTTTGCATCAGAAAGTGAACTCTCTAGAAGGGTGTTTTTCTCCAACAGTCTCTCTAAGTTATCGGTTACCATCTGCAACCGAGAAGACAGGACGGTCTTCTCAGACACAAGAGTGGTTTTCTCTCCTAAGAGAAGTTGACAGCATTCTTCCAATACCTTTACCTGCATTCGTTGGCTTTCTAATTCAATATGTAAATCTGAGATAGTATTCTCTAGAAGAGAATTTTTGTGGCACTGTTCTTCCATGACTTTCAATTTCTCCAAAAGAGCTGAATTTTCCCTCTTTTCCACCTCAATTTTTTCTATCATCTTTGACTTCTCAACATATAGTTCTTTCACGGATGATCCAAAGCTCTCAGGAGCAAAACCAACAGACTCGATCTGCTGCAACATCGTCAAATTCTTCTCTTTGAGTTCACTAAGCTCTTCTTTTAGGCATAAAATTTGAATCTCAAGAGCATTCTTCTGGTTCAGTTGAAACTCAAGACTTGCTTCTAGCTTTTCCATATTTGTAGACATATTTGACATCTCATCCCTCAAACAGTTTATAGACAACTCTGAAGACAAGTTAAGGTTCTTCAGGATCCTTTTTTCCTCCTCAATCTTCTGTACTTCATCCTCTAGAACCTGATTTCGAGTTTCCATCTCCTTCAAGATTTGAACCTGAATCTGGCTATCTTCAGCCATTGAACTGATTTCTTCCTGAGATTTAGAATGCTGTTCTTGTAATCTTCTGAAAGCCGTTTCATTCTCTGCATATCTCGAACGCTCTTCCTGGATACAACCCCAAAGCCTTCCTAATTCCTTCTGCTTCTCTATTAATTCTACACTTTGTGAGCCTATCTTCTGCACCATAGAGTCCATCTCAGATTGAAGAATTTGGTTTGATTTCTGTAAATGAAGGCACCTTTCATTCGCACCGTTCAACTTTGCAACCCCATTAGCCTTTTCATCCTGTAGCCTTCCTAGCTCCTCTTGGGCATTACAGATTTGATGCTCCAGAGCAGCAATCTTCTCTGTGCAAAGATGATGCCTGAGACCAGCAGCTTTAGTTTCTTCAACTAATTGTGTGAGCGCTTCCCTAATAGTTAAGACTTCAGTTTGAGTTTCATCAGCTTGCACCTTGTACCTCCTGGCATCCTCTTCTGCATGCACTACTCTTTCCTCTAGGTTTAAAATTATATCAGAGGACTCCCTGTATTGGGCAAGGGCAGCTTCTCTTTGAGACTCAACTCTTGCAATTTCCCACTTTAGTCTTTCAACTTCAATTTCGGCTTTACTTGCTCTCTCGCTGCTTTCTACATTCTTTTGAACACACATAATGCTGTCTTGTAGAGTACATAACTTATCTAAACATTGCTGGTATCTTAAAAGACTGCTTTCTCTTTCACTCTCTATCTTCGCAAGGGACTCTTTCAAAGCCAAAACCTCAGTCTCGGCCTTACCAGCTCGTTCATTTAAACTCCTCGAATCCTCTTGCGTACGACAGACTTCGAACTCTAATTTGGACAACCTCTGTAGGCTGCCATTATACTGAAGTAAACCTGCATCCTTTTCAGCTTCTAATTTAGCAAGACAATTCTTTAAGGATAAGATTTCAGTCTCAGCTCTGTCCACCCTCCTTTCACACTCAACGTATACTTGTTTCTTAACATCATGGCTGCCATTATTTTGTATGTTCTCTTCTTTGGGATCCAGATCATGAAAATTGAGACCTTTTCTAGGCGTCCCATCTTCAAACTTGGAAAGGTTCTTGACTGCTCCTGAATTAAACAATTCATTAAGATGCTTCAACCACTTCTCCCTTGTCATCAAATTGGAGCCTTTGCTGGAAACTTGATTTCTTTCCCCAAGGCCAACATGAAACGATGGTAAGTCCAAATCATCTGGTTCCACAGCATCCAAATCAGAGGAGGTGGATTTCTGAGGTGTACGAAAATTAGCATCAGAAGCAGCAGGACTGTCATCAGGGAGAAGAATGGATATGTGATTAGGAAAAGCTTCAGCCATTGTTCGATGAGCCTGGTGAAATACTACTGTTACGTGATCGTATCGTTCCGCCAATGCTCGGTATGCTCGGTAGAAGTCTTCGACTAATTTCATAAGCTCCGGACGCTTTTTATAATACATCTCAGCCCTCTTTGCAAACGAATCTGCATCTTCTTCAATAAGCTTGATCATCTGTTTGATTTTTTCATCCATGTCTGTAACCAAAAAAATATGTTTTTTTTTCATCCAGGACTGCCAAGGACAAGGCCATAGAACACAAAAACGACAAAAGGAAACCAACCCATGGGGCAGTTGAAAGTATATGTTTAGAGAAGAAATTTTCAGTTACAGGGACAACAAAAGACCCACCTGAAAGATTTTCTTGAAGCCATTTAGAGGTCTTGGGGCTAATGTGGCTATCCCACCACCAAGAATACGAACGCTTGGAATCTGCAGCCGAGGGGGTCTCCATGGCTTCCTCACCTCACGCCCTCCACCACTCTTAGGTCTCAACCCAGATGGAAATTTTGACCCAAAGTCCTACAAATGTGAAGCTCAACCATTCGAGCCCAAGAATATAGGAACCTGGATCAAACCATTGTCTGTGGCCGCCTTATTATCTGAAGCAAGTTTTGAAAAGAATGAAACCCCAGAACATATCTTTTTCCATACTCAACTCAGAAGAAAGTTGGAGGTGAGGAATGAAACGTTGAAGATGAGAGAGAAGTGAGAATGTCCAAAAAAGTGGAAAAGAGAGTGATAAGTACCTGATGAAGATGATGGGTTATGTTCATTACCCTTCTTCCACTCAGCTGTTTGTGTGATCTACCTGATTTGAAACCAGCATTATGGGAAAACATAAGAAATGGAGGTTGGGAGAGGAGAATGAAGCGTGAAGTGGTAGAGAGAAATAATGGAGGATCAAAGAAGTTACCAAAAAGGAAGGTGGGGACTTAATTCTGGAACGGTTACTGCTGCTTTTGCTTTCCCTTGCATTCCACCATGTTTATTGGATATCTCTTTCCTGGTTTTCCTTGCTTTTTATGCAGTCTCCTGCTAATATTTCAGCTTTTGCAAACACCACCGTTAAAGGGCAAAAATTGGAAGCAAGGTGTCCACTTTTACTCCTTTATACAG
This sequence comes from Cucurbita moschata, assembly GCF_002738365.1. Classification (NCBI taxonomy): domain Eukaryota; kingdom Viridiplantae; phylum Streptophyta; class Magnoliopsida; order Cucurbitales; family Cucurbitaceae; genus Cucurbita; species Cucurbita moschata. The sequence continues at coordinate 973,086 of NW_019268579.1, forward strand.
AGTAATCAATCGCACATCAATTCCTTCATTCTTACTCAAATTTTATTTCTCAAAACAGAAGGGGAAAAAAAAAAGAATTTTGGGAATAGCTTTGACATCGGAACGTGGGATGCAATGGAAATACAAATAAGGCGCCTGCGTATGATTAAAGTGTGAAGAGAGGTGGAATAATTATCAATTATTCTCCTCATTCCCTTCTTTCTCTTCCCTCACCCCGACACACTTGACATTTCACTCAAATTTCGCCGTTTACAGGTTCTTTCATTTGTCTCTAAACAATTTGATTTGCTATTAAACTAAACTCCATGTTTTCAGCCAAAATTTAATCTACATACATTTGTTGGAGAGTGATCATCGCCAAATCATCCTAATTTTTCCATATAACAACTATTACCTTTTTAGTTTTCATTTCAAAACCAAAAAAGATTAGTTTCCAAATCAATCTTCCTCTCCTAAACAAATCATCTTATATTCTATCAAATCACTCTAAGATATTGTCAAATGCGTATAATAATTTTACCATTAATGTAAATTAAACACTTTTTCAATTTCACAAATCTAGCCTAAAAGAGATATGGGTATGGTTTCTTTAAATTTTAGAGAAAAAGAGAATTGCCTAATTAAAATGGCGTCAATTTGGGATAACCCTTTGATGATAATTTTGAAGTGTCACCAAGGACGACACTTCGTGCTAAGGGTCACTGTTTGGACAAGCATTGAAAAATGTTTTCATTTTTCTTTTTTTGTATGTGTGTATGTATGTGAAGATTGTTGGAGTGTATATTGGCTAACTACAAATATAAGTAATAGAAACCTAGATTTGATCGGTAAACAACAAAAAAAATGTTGAGACAACATAATATAGCTTCCCCATTGTGAGTAATGATGATGGGAACTCGTTCATTCATTTTCATTATCTCTTCCACCATTTCATTACAATCTGTCTCCTCATAACTTAATTGCCCTAATAATCAAATCAAACCCTCTTTCCTACACAATTTCATCACCTAAATAAAACCATCCTTCGGTGGAGCTAAACCACCTACTTCCAGGGCTTCCAATAAACCACCTACTTCCAGGGCTTCCAATGCTTCCACTTCAAACGGACAAAAAATCCTTATTTTTCTGATGCGGACAAAGAAAAACACGCCATATTCTTCTATTCTCATGATGCTGTTTAGGAATAGTATAAAGTTAAAGCATGAAGGAAGGACACTCGAGTATTTGACTTTTCCGGTCGGATGTCGGTTCTTTACCCTTCCTTCCCTTGTCTCCCATCGTAGCCTTTTTTTTTTTTTTTTTTTTCAATCTTCTAATTGGGCCTAAAAGAAAAGGCCCAAATTTGAGCTCAATGGGCCTGAGCTTTAACTCCGTCTAAACCAGTGAACCACTCATGTACTCCCTTGCTCCCCAAAGCCTGTGCCGTTTGTTGTGCAGACATCGTCGGCGTTGTGGTCTCTCGCGAGTCGCTACCTGTTGGCTGCCAAAACCATCTCACATCGCCATATTCTGCTTCACTCCACCAGCCAGATGTTCGGATAATTGGAAATATGGCGACCCGTTTCGCAGCCCAAATTAGGGGTTGGGATTGTTGCTTTGCTAGGGTTCGGGGGAAGGTGAGGGACTATGGAGGTGTGGTGCAGATCAGGGTGTCAGATGTTGTGGTTGAGGACGACCCAAATGCTGAAATTCTGCATTGGTTGGATTGCATGAGGTTGGCTCAAAAGTGTTATGACCTCTTCCCTACACCCTCATAGCTGTAGATTCCAATGCTTTTAAAATGTCCTCTCTACTGCTTTTTTTCTGAATGTAGAAAAGATTCCGCTTTTTTTAGCCTTACTGTACAAAATTTTGCATAGCAGATTGGTCTTTGTAATGATTATATAATAATAGGGAAGCTAAGTGGTCTTTGTAATGATTATATAATAATAGGGAAGCTAAGTTGGTACTGCCTCTGTTTTGTTTGATGGAAATGGATAAAATTGAACAGAAATCAATGACAAATAGTTAATTAACAAAGCTCTTTAGCATTGGATCACGCATGTTTGCAAATGAAGATGTGGGATTACTGTGAGTACTAACATTTTATTAAGAAGTTTTATTGTTTTCTTTTTAGCTTTTCTCGTTGGGGGTGTTATGTGGAATTGATTCTTTATGCGTGAAGGATCAGTTTTGAGAGAATGTTATAGGGATTTGTAGTTCCAAGAGGATGCGCGGAGGATGAACAGTGAAAAAGTCAGAAACATACAAGTCAATGGTGGTTGGAAACTGGAAAGAATGGCTTATGAACACAGATGAAAGGTAAATTCAAACTGCAAATTTGAAACCTCTCCGCTTTTGACCTCTGTCGTCAATGCAAAATTCCATGTCATTTACTGCTCTCTGTTGTAACCTAGGAACATGGTTGCCTCCTATTGTTTCTCTTTTATTTCTAAGCTATTCATTCATCTGGTTCCCTGAATAAAGAGAATTTTTTCTGATTGGTTGGTGTTGTGAAACACTTCTGTTTGATATGTTAGGGCCATAGAGCACAATAGTTTAAGTTTTCATATATGCCTACTGACCTTCTTCTTTTTCCTCTTTTTGAACCGATTCTTCTCTCTACGTTTAGAATAGAGATGTCGAACAAATTCAACCTCCTTGAAAACTTTATCAGCTTTCCTCAAACTATTTTGTTTTTAGTTGGTTCGAATGTGAACCAGTTGAATTCGTATAGATGAACTTATTGATCATCATACTATGAGAATAGGAAACACTGTAAAGAATTCCTTGGTGGCTTATAATGAAAAGCAACGAAGACGGAATACCATTTATTTGATGGGCAACATCATTTTGGGCTCCTATCCAACAAGAAATAGGTATGATTGTCCATCTTGGATAATTCAACTCGAATCAATTGGATGTCTAACTCAAACTTATATGATATGATCGAGCAAATCAATAGAGAAAACACTAATAAAAACACAAGGACGATCGAAGTAACTTTACTCTTTCACTATGCCTATCTTAATTTTAAAGAGTTTATTTTTCCTCAGTTGAATTAAATAACTTAACATTGAATATAGAATTTGCACCAAAGGGTTGAAGTAAATAATTTATATGGAAATTTATCAACATAAATCAATGAAATAATTTTGTGTTTTAGTTTTATAATTTTTAGCTATTTTGAGCTTGATTAAAATGACATTTTACACCGGAACCATTACTTCCGCAGTTATTAAATGAATCATTGAAAAAAATAAATTAAACCTCTTTAACCACACATTACTTAGCAAATTCCGTTTTGTTTTGTGCGATAGATTCAAGTTTGTATTGCTAATCCTTGGATCGTGGCTTAGTTGGGTCATTAAATGAAAGCTCTAATCTTGTGGTGTTCAAAAGCCTAGAAAATCCCGTAGGATGTGAGGGCAACCCAAAATTCCCTACCGACATCCGAAACCTAAGTTCAATAATGAAAAGGGTGTCTTTCCCAATGTGGGTGCTTTTCAAAATCTCTTCTTTTCTTTGTTAACCCAGATGCATGAAATGTGAGGAACAAATTGCAGCTGAACACACAAAACAAAAACCCTTGAATTTGGTGGTGCATGGCCTCTATTTGAAACAACTCTCAGTTCTTTCATACCAATGGTTCAATATTATGCGTGCGTGCGTGCATGGGGATGGAAGGCTCTAACATGTGTTGTTGTGTTAACAGGTAAAGATAAAGAGAATATGTGACGAAAAGTTTGAATATTTTTAATATAACATGCTGAGAAGTAACTGTAATATAACGAAGAAATGAGAGAAATTTTGTGGGTTGCACTTACACAGACACAAGGCAAGGCAAGGGAAGGCAAGGCAAGGCAAGGCAAGGACAAGGACAAGGACAAATTTTCTTCTGGCAGAAGATCAGAGAGATGAAGAGAAGGGATAGTACTATCCTACGTCAAAGTTCAAGCCTAGCTTTATTGACCATTCTGGAGAGAGAAAGAGAAGAAAGAAGTGGCGGTGGTGGGGAGAGAGGGAGAGGAGGAAGGGGGTCTATAGGCACTGTTAGTTTGAGTGGGTGAGCAATAGAACAAATACCCTTCAACAACTTGGGTCAGCGTTGGATTTTGGTTTAATTTTGGTTTAATTTTGCCTTCTTCACAACTCACGAGAGAGAGAGAGAGAGAGAGACGCAGAAAGCGTTTCTCTCCTCTGCATCTTTATTATTCTCTTCAAATACAACACTCCACTCCACTATGTATTCGCCACCAGCGCCCTCTTCTTCTTTCAACCTCATTCTGTTCTTTACCCCATAATTAGGATGCGAACACACCCCACATTCAGCCCGATTTCTGTCATTTCCCTCCCCTCTCTCTTTGTTCCCAAGCCCGGAAAATGAAATAATGCCGAGAAGCTGGGATTTTCCTTCTTGTTTCGATCTGTTTTCTCTTTGTCGACTAATAAAAACAGGGGATTGGGACTCTATCCCCACCCCCCATGTCACTCCAACTGTTTCCAGAGCTATTCCGTTGCTTCATCTGTTTCCTTTTGATTCTTTGAATTGAGGGAACCCACACACAAACAATGAATTTATTGACGCATTCGAGTTTCGTTCTAATTCTTATGATTTCATTGATTTCATTCATATTTTAGTTCCTTATTTTTGTTTTTATCCGCTAAGTCCTAATACCAGACCCGTTAAGGAATCACTGGGATTTCCATTCTTCCCTTGGAAATATTTACATGAATCAGTGAAGCAATGAGAGATGGAAATTCAAAGAAAAGCAAGGTCAGAACTATGCCCATAATATTTCTTTGACTTCTGTCTGTCTCTAGTGTTTGGGTTTAGTTTGAAATTATTGACCTTTTCCTTTTCTCTTCGTTATTCCACCGAAGCTTTCATGGACCAAGACATTATTCAGGAAGTGGCTGAATATCAAGGGTAAATCAGAAGATTTCGAGGCAGACGATAGTGTTTGCGGTGGGGAATCCTTCTTTTCTAAACAAAAATTGCAAATTTAGTTCTTGAAATTCCCCGAAGCTGATATTACTGGCCTTTTGATGCCTGTGGATGACGAGCACTCTAGTTTTTTGGTGTCTGCTCAAGATCCATAAAAATAAAAATAAAAAAATAAAAAAATAAAAAATAAATAAAAAAACTCAGTTTCATTTCTCCCTTTCAATGAATCCTCTCGTCTTTTTGATGTTCAAACTGAGGTGATGATGAACGGTAAAGAAGCTTTAACAACTTTATGGTTATCTTTTTCAGGTGGCCATGAAAAATGGAGGAACAGCCATCCGGAGGAGGCATGCGCCACCAAGAAAAGTCGAACAGGTTCAGGATCAAGAGCTCCCACATCATTATTTGAAATAAAGTATACTTCTTTTTCTTTTTAATTTATGTGCTCTTTCTATATAAACTTCAGAGGGATCAAGCAGGAGGAGTTTTGAAGGAATCCTCCAACGTAGTTTTGAATTTGATGCTCCACAGACCAACGACACGAGCAATTACAGGTATGATCGATTTAGTTGTTTTTCCAGGCAGTGATACTTTGGACCAAGACTTTCATTGTCTTTAACTCTCTCTCTCTCTCTTTGCCCCCTTCTTTTTTTCTCTTTCTGTTTATGTGGACAGAATATTTGTAGCAACTTGGAATGTTGCTGGAAAATCTCCTCCTAATCATTTAAGTCTGGATGATTGGCTTCCGAGCTCAACTCCTGCAGATGTATACGTTCTTGGGTGTGTTCTACTGCTCCGAATTGGAATCTTTTTCTCAGACTTAAAGATTGTGTAATTCTTTTAAATGATAGGGAAGTTTGTTTTTTCTTTTGGTTCCCAGTTTTCAGGAAATTGTTCCTCTAAATGCTGGCAATGTGTTGGGAACAGAAGACAACGGCCCAGCTAAAAAATGGCTTGCTCTTATTAGAAAGACTCTGAATACTCTTCCTGGCACTGGTGATGGTGCTCGTTATCACGCATCTTCCCCGCTCCATGATTTATTCACCAATATGGATGCCGATTTTGATGTATCAACAAAGCAGAAGGCTTTGCCGTTCTTCCATCGACCCTCATTTCAGTTCTCCAGTCATAGCATGAGAATGGACAATAACATTTCTACACAAAAAACCCAATTTGATCGACGATTTAGCGATTTTGATCAGGTTATGTTTGGGCATAGGCCAAGTGATTATGATCCACATTGCAGGTGGGGTTCATCTGATGAAGAGATTGAACAGGGTGACTCTCCATTTGTCTCCCACTATTCTCCTATTTCCCACTGTGGTTCCTTCTCCATAGATGATAGGGATAGACAAGCTGGGCGCTCAAAGTATTGTTTAGTTGCCAGTAAACAAATGGTCGGTATATTTCTTACCGTGTGGGTGAAAAGCGATCTCAGGGACAACGTCCGAAACTTGAGAATTTCTTGTGTAGGGAGAGGATTGATGGGGTATCTTGGAAATAAGGTAAGACTAAGCTTTAATTTCTTTACTTTTTTCAGATTTAAGAACCTCTTGTGAACTGACTGAAAGTGGGCCACTATTTATCTCTGGTGTTCTAGGGAGCAATCTCAATTAGCATGTCATTACACCAAACAAGCTTCTGCTTCATTTGTAGTCACTTATCCTCCGGGCAGAAGGAGGGCGATGAGCATAGGAGGAATGCTGACGTTATGGAGATACTGAAGAAAACTAGGTTCCCCAGAATTAGTGGCATGGAAGATGAGCTCTCCCCTCAAACAGTTCTTGAGCATGAGTAAGATTATCCTTCATTTGCTATCATATTTTGGTGATTTTAACCTTACAGAAATTCTGGTTTCTTGTTTCTCTCTACGACTGAATCAAACTTCAATGATCACTTTCTTGGTTCAGTCGGATTATCTGGCTGGGTGATTTGAATTATAGGATTGCCTTGTCTTATTTGTCTGCAAAAGCTCTTGTCGAGATGCATAACTGGAAAGCGCTGCTGGAAAATGATCAGGCAAGTAGTATGGTGAATTAGCATATTTGTGTCCATTTTGTTGAAGAATTTTGTACCATACGTTTATCTTACAGCTTATGAAACTGAGAATACAATGGTTTATGTTATCAGCTGAGGATAGAACAAAGATGTGGACGCGTCTTTGAAGGATGGAAAGAAGGGAAAATCTGCTTCCCCCCGACCTACAAGTATTCCTATAACTCAGATAGATACTCGGGAGATGCTAGGTACCCAAAAGAGAAGCGTAGGACTCCTGCTTGGTAATTTCTCTCTTCCCTGTTGAGGAGAGCAATTGTTATGTGCTAACATTGTTAGCCTTTCATCAATTCCATGACTTATGAATGTGGATTTTTTAATTGAAGGTGCGATCGAATACTGTGGTACGGTAGGGGTCTGAATCAATTGTCTTATGTTCGTGGAGAGTCGAGATTCTCAGACCATAGACCAGTTTGCAGTGTGTTTTTGGCTGAGGTCGAGTCCCTAACTCCTAGCTGGATAAAGAAGGGTCTGAATTATTCCAGTACCAAGATTGAAGCTGAAGAGCTATTGCCAAAACACGAATGGTTATTCGGGACATAATTTCTTGGGCTGATCTTCAGGACGCACAAAACTTCAAAAGAAAAGACAGTTTGAAGGGGGGATCCAAATTGTTCCTGTAAGGTAAATATCTGAAAACCTCTATCATAGATTTATAGTATTGTGAGTTGATTTAGTTAACATTGTCTTTAGGAAATAACTGTCTAGAAAATGTGATATCCTTGGGAGTTCAAACTTCCGTTTTATCAAATAATTAAGGATGCGATCATAAAGCTTAGTAGAAGATCTTAAGTTTTGCCTGCTTGAAAGAAATGGTGAGAAGGACCTATTTTATTATCCTTCGTGGATTAAATGCTCTTAATAACAGATGATGAATATCGCAGACCATTGTGGCCGCTGGTCTGTTTTTTGAGTTAAATAGAAAGCCTCACAAATTTAACCACTAAAGTACGGGGATGGTGCCATTGACTCTGAGAATAGAATGCCTAGTTTTGAAATGTCATTTTCTAGTCATGTTTCTCATTAAAAATTTTAGTTGAGATCTTTTGCACTGCTTCTCTTCTCATTTGTTAATTTGGGTCCCCATTCTGCAGGTGGGCACTGCCAAAAGTCTTCTTTGTCTCCATAATTATGGAGGTGTTTCTAATGCCTAGAATCCAAAAAAGAAGGTTGCTCATTTACATTTTTTTTTCCATGTCGGTTCATCTCCCTTTTCCTCATTGCATTTTGTTCATCCATATTTCAGGTAAAACTCACGTTGATCTTTCTCAACTGAGCTTTACTTCATGACTTCAACTGGCCCAAACATGATATCTGTAGCAAGGTAAGAGAAAGCTAATGTTTCGCTGTTGCTCTTGAGTCTTGATATATTAAATACCTTAAATCCAGCAATACTACTATGAATGAGTATTTGGTGTTGGTTGATTTTATCATATGCTTGAATCGCTGACTTCATGACTCAAAACTCATTGCTCTATATCTCTAACTTGAGAAAAAAAAAAATCAAGACCTTGACAGTTCAAGACTTGGAAAATTACTGCTTTTTATTTATTTATTTATTTATTTTACCTTTTGCTCCATTCATGTTCTTATCTTATATTCAGGACAAATGAAGGAAGAGAGAGGGGACAAGTCCTTCATGTCTAAATCATTTGCAGTCCCTTTGGAATGAAAGTTCTCTTTGGGGGAAGGAAGGGTTGTAGAGATAATATCAGAGCTTCACACAATTAGGACACTTTTTCCTGTTTTCTTCTGTCACAAATATTCTATTATTATGCAAAATAGAAAAGAAAAAAGAATATGTACAGATGGCAACAAACTGCAACTGAAAGTGGGGAATAAAAAATAAAATAAAAAATAAAAAACTCTATATCCATTCATGTGGGTTTTGATTTTGGTGAGAAATACTGATATTTTGTCTCCACTTTTGTTTCCTGCACTGGGCATTATGATGGCTGAATTTCCTTTCACTTTTTCATGCCAAAACTAAAGGCCTCAACTTTCATCTAAGCACTTAATCTTAGTACAACATGAATTCTTAGATTCCTTTCCTTTCTTCCACCTGAATAGGAATTTGGAAAGAGTCTCAATTGGACCATCATCCATGGGGAATGGTCCAAATATCTTCTAAAATTCCATTTAAGAATACATAATTACTATCTTTGAAGAACAAAATTCAGGAAAATCTACAAATTCAACAGCAGACTCCTTTTTAAGGCATCAAATGTAAGAGACCCAAAATGAAAAAGAAAAAGTTAAAAAGTTCCTCAATTGGTGAATGCATTGGGTGAAGGGTGAAACCAAAACTGTCACTGCTACTTAGTTAAGGAACATTAAAAATGCTCACTGCACAAAAAGACTGGCGGACTCCATTCTGTTTTTCACCAAAACAGCCTAAGAAAGTTGCCATTTTTTTCAAATTTTTTTGCCAAATGCCATCAGAGTGTCCTCAACCCTTCATTTATTATTTATTATTTATGTTTTTTTTTTTTTTTTTTAAATTTTAGCAAACTGTATGTGACCCTACCCCTTTACTCTGTAATCGTGACCCCACTGCATTTCCTCCCCCTCTGTCTAATCTTATTCTCGCATTTACTGCCTCCGTCGTACTCGTAGCTTTACCCGTCTTTTCAAAAGGACCTGTCTTTTTCTCCCCATTTTCTTTCTTTTAATAAGATGGCTTATTTAATGTCAGCTCACACCTTCCTTAATATCTTGGTAGAAAAATGAGACCTCTCAGAAAACTAAGCAGTTTGGAACCTCTTTTTACTTGTTTAATTGCTGCTTTTGAAGTCTTTTTTTTTCGTTAATTTGTTTTTTAGAAGATGTTGAAAAAGTCATAAGGTACGGCTGTGAATGCTTAGCCATTCAGCTATGATGGCAAAGTACATCCCATCATTCAATTAGGAGAGAACCTCTTGTTGTTGATATGTAATTGAATCCTTACCTTTGTGTGCAACAATCCCATAAGAGAGAGATGAATGTTGAGACATGTTTTATCGTTTAGTCTGACCGAAACCCAACTTTCACAGTTTTAGCTTTCAAGAATTCCGAGCTGGAAACTGACTGTTTTTACAAACTCACGTTTCAATGATATTTACTCTTACAGCTTGCTTTACGTGTGGTAAAAACTGCATTAAATAGCACCCCATATATTTATATGTAACAAGTAGTATACGTGTTAAGTGAATGCTATTGCTAAAACTTATAAGATATGTCGTTTGCTTGAAGTCCTAAAATTGCAGCCTTTCAGCTTCACAGTAATAATCACCATGTCAATAAGCAAACATATTGTTTCCTTTAGTTTTTGTTGTTGGGTAGAGTGGTATTACATCATTTGATTAATTGATTTCTGGTTTGTTCTTCTTCCAAAGATTGGATTGATATTTCTTTTGTTTTAGGGTCAGCTCTATACACCTTTGTTCTTAAATATAGCTAGTGTCCTTTGTTTGCTAGTTCTATTGCTAAATGAAATGAAAACTAAATATGTATATAGATACACATGTCCTTGCCTTTGGCTTGCTGCTAGGTTTGGTAGAGGCACAACCTTGCTAGGCTTTGTTCCCTCGGCTAATCAATTGGCTCCACCTCCATGATTTGGAAGATACATTTTATTGGATAAGATAAGCTATTAAATTATTTTCCTAGGTTGTTTTCTTCTGTTGTCTTATATCAGCTAATGGGTTTGTCTGCAGAATAATTTAATCCTACACCAATATGCTTCCTGGTGTGAAAACGATGGCAGAATATGGATAAGTAGCAGATGAGATTGTCCCTTAACATCTGAGCCATATGGCCACACAAATGCCCATCTTTCTGCCCTTTCAATCTTTGCTCTTAACTCGAGAGTTGTACTCGTAAGACACGTCAATGCTATTATTGGTACAAAATCATTTGTTGATTGAAAAAAGAATAGACATTATTTATAAACCAGCAACCGAGATAGTTAAATGATTTCTGTCACATGCATTTACTTGCCGAGTCAATTTTATGTACAGTTTCCCTTAGCTTAGGCTGCTCTCCAAACCAACACTTAGTGCAATTATTTGGGCTAATAAGGACTGTCTAGGTCTTCGAAGTCTTTGGTTTGAATACAATACAACCTATACAATTATTCATACCCTTTTAAATATCATATTATCTAACACAAAACAATAATGCATTTGTGTTTCTTCAAGCATTTGATTGGTCAAGGAGCAATTAAAGAGTAGCAATTTCGCAGCTTTTACGTGTCAATATGGAGCTTAGTTCAATCAACCAGAGGGTTCCAATTATTCCCATTAAATAGTTTAGTGTGTTTCTTTATCTGAGTGGTTGTGATTTAAAGACACAAATTGGGCCACAGGTTTGAGATAGCATTGAATAGATAATACAGTAGTAAGTAAGCAGAATGTGGGTAGCATCATGAGGACCAAATAATGCACACACTGGGAAACTTGAAAGGTAAAAATTGTTAATAGATCATGAAAATGGGTGTTATAAAAAGACTTGGTCCAAACTTGAAACTGATAAGATCCTATGTGCACGTGATCCCACGTGATTTAAGCATGAACATGCACGTACAAATATGATCACAGTCAGTGGTTAAGGTTGGTCCAAAAATGGAACTTATTGCAGAGTCGCGTTGAATTTAACACAACCCCATAATGGAACTCCACTGAGAGAGAGGCATCACTGTTTTCTCCCTTCCGTTAGTTACTGCAAAAGGGGGTTTTCTTTTTAAGTTGGGCTTGTGTGAGAGATTTTCAATGTCAAGCACTTGAAACGTAGGGACATCATTACGTTGTTAAAGGAAACACTGTCCAATGTTGAATTTATAGACAGACAGGAGTTAACAATACGACAATAGAGGAGGAAGTAGGCAAAGTTCATAGTCAAGAGTCAAAACAAAAAGCATTTGAATCCGTGGTATCAGTAAGTTAAAGCTTTTTTCAGACGTTAATTCTGTTTTGAGGGATAATGTTGGGTTTGGTCCAAATTCAAAAGTTTATGGTGGTGTGTGCCTTTACTTGTCAAAGACGGCGTGTAATTGTCGTGTCAGTTGGAAGAGACATGGGTGAACTCCCAAAGTGAGTGATAATGAAAGAAAGAAGGGTGCTCCCAATTACTCCACGTGCAACCCAACAAATCCATATTTTTCCAACAGTTAAAACACAGAAAGCACTTGATTTGGTTCACTGAATCATTCAAGTTTTTCTTTTGTTAAGACAGGATTCAACAACAGTTCTGGTGCCTTCTAAATTTCTGCAAAAGAAAAGCAAGTCAGCTCCGAAAATAACATACACAGATAAGGGGACTACGATTCGTTCTTTTGAGTTGTGAAGTATGATGATTTCAGGTCCACTGCCCTCTGTGGTTAATCATTTGCAGTGAAGTGTCAAATCAGCAATCACCCTCGCTGGCACAAACCTCTCACAATGACAGTGTGGATAAAGTAAGTAAATACCATTGGATATATCAATGGCTGCTCGTTGATCCAATTGTTGGATCTTTCCGCTCTCTATTTTTTTGAATTCTAAACCTAACATTTACTAGTTGTGTAAGAAGACGCATGAAATGATTTGTTTCCAAGTAAAAATAGATCTTCTGCATCCTCTGGGAAGCAATCAATCTTTCACATTGCTCTGCACAGAGAAGTATGAATGCAAGAACTTTAAACGAAGAGGATTTTTCTCTCTATCAAGAGACTCGGAAAGAGCAAATGTATTTGACACAAAATTATTTCCCTTTTATCATAACCATCAAAGGATCAGGGTCATTCCTTCAAAAGTACGCAAGAATGTTAATCTAAAATAAAAGTACATAACAAACAAGGAAAATGAAATACAAGCAAGCTGCCGCCCATGCATCAACAAATGTCTTCTGAATTGATTGGAAGTAACTTTTAAAGGTCAGGCATGCCCTTCCCGGTTTTAGCATCATAACTTTTCTCCAGTACCACATCCATTGGAGTATCCTTAGGACCAGCTGCAAACCAACAAATCAGATCGAATCGAAAGGAGCACAAGTAATACGATTACTTGAGGAATAAATTCAAATAAATTTAGGGAACTATATTGAATTGCATGTGCCATAGTTCCATGTTAATGTTTCGGTCTTCACACCTTCAGCAAAGTACATATATTGGGGCTGTCTGTTAAGCTAACGTGAACCAGACTCTAAGGTCTTAATTTCTTCTGACCAAACTGACTAGACCGAGTGATTGAGACATCAAATGTAGAATTATGCATGAAGTCTAAGTTTCATCAAAGATACGGTGGCTAACATAGAAATGTTGAACCACATTCACGTATTCTCTCGTTTGTTTTTCAATAATATTAAGAACAGTACTGAAATCCTTCACACAAGTAGTTCTTGAGTTATTATTACTAGAGAATTTTTTGTCACTATTGAATTGATTTCAATCCATTGATTAAAGAAGTTCAATCCCTGCTATACGGAGAAAGAGAGAGGACAAAATAACCAAGCTAAACAATACAAAGAATAAAATATTACAGCTGGAGTGAAACTATAAGCAGCCAAAAGAATAAGATATACAGTCCACAGCTTAGTCAGTAACATTAAGTTGACTATTTTGAAATCCCCTCAGGTTCATAATAGCTCTGTGAGTAACTGTTAAGTTTGGTTCACATGGATGTCTAAACTGATTTGGTCGGAAAAACTGTTGTCCTGGGGTATGCAAGGGCAGATCTATACCATATAGGTGGGAGGGCCAAAAATTAACATTAGTGAATCAGTAGTTGCACCACCTGAATGTCCCGAATAGGTTTAACCTTAGAACCTATCATCAAGCCCATGGTCAAATGGTAAAGGGAGCAAGGAGTCATAGTCCCCCCAAAATTTTGGAATTTATGCATACAGGATTGGACAACACAACATATTTTAATATTATTCAGTCATGTATATGAGATGGTGGCCCCCAAATTTTTTAAATATTTATTTACATATAGAGCAATAAGTTGGGGTCCCAACGCAAACTTATTATTATTATTATTATTATTATTTATTATTATTATTATGATTTGTGAGCCGTCTAGAAAAGTTAAAAAGCCAGGATAAAGGACTTGATCCAGAACCTTCTACGGCCAAAGGAAGAGCAATTCGTTTTACTATTTAGCCTCCCTTTTGACATTAACAAACTGTATTAAATAGACAACACGGCGGAAAGCCATTACCCAATGCACTAGGCTGGTAAGGAGAATTTCAAGCTATTGTAGCCTAATCTTAATTAATAAAGAAGAAAAAATTTGTGTGGGAGCCACAACAATGATGCCTCTACATGTTCAAAAAAACTTAAAATACATGGAGGGACCAACATCCCATATTCAGGGATCAAATTTAAAATAAACAAAAATACAAAAATTCCAAAAGTTTAGGGGGCATCCGCGCATGGGCATATGATCTACACGACTTAATGATTGAGCCGTGTTGGCTTGAAGATGGTTGCATGCAATGAGTTTTCATTTTCTTTTTCCCCCTTTTCAATTAACTTCGCTCAAATCTTAGCTGCATACCTAGTTCATTTGTTATTTATCGATTGATATAGCCAAACTATTTGCTAACTGATAGAACCTTTTTCAGAAACAGAGCCGATGGAGAGAGCTCCCTTTTCTCTCGTAATAACAAAACTACCCAAAATGATCAGAATTGGCCTACTCTCCTCGCACTAAATGAGACATAATTACAACTTTCCCTTGCAGCCCCTATTACACAACTACATGGGCCCAGTCTCATAACAAAAGCTCTATATTACACTCACAGATCAGTCCCACCATCGGCAGATCTCCATTTTACTACCATAAACTTTCAAAATGGAAGGTCAACTTCTATGTTTACATTCTGAAGCTATCTACTAAGGTTCATGGTTGTACCTTCATAGTCTTGTACGCTGTGGCTATAGCATGCCAGACGGAGCAAGCATTTCAATACTAAGCTATTCTAACTGTCATTTTATCTGTTAGAGAAGGAATATAACCAACTTCGACTGCACGTACCTTTACCATGAAATATACTATGAATTTCTTTGAAATCCATTTTCATATAGGTATTGGAGAGAGCAAGGTCTGCTTCCATCACTATTGTAACGGCCCAGATCCACCGCTAGCAGCTATTGTCCTCTTTGGGGCTTCCCCTCAAGGCTTTAAAACGCATCTTCTAGGGAAAGGTTTCCACACCCTTATACCACACCCTTGTAAATGGTATTTTGTTCTCCTCCCCAGCCAATGTGGGACATTACAATCCACACCCCCTTCGGGGCCTAGCGTCCGGTTGAGCACAACTCACTGTGGGAAACACTCACACTCTTTATTAAGACCAATCGAGAAGAGAATACAAGACACTGTGTAGAATACTTCTGCTTTTTATTGTTTTTTGATTTCTTGGATGAATAACCTAGGTAGGATGGAGGGGTATTTATACTAGAGTCTACGCAATCTAGACCTAACAAATCTGAATCTTTTTCCTAAAAATATCTAGATCTCTTTCTCCTAAAATCTAGTATCTTTACTAAAATCTCTACTAAAATAAATATGCAATCGGCTCGTACAATTATTGGGCTTGACTCTATTGGGCTAGTGATGATATTTCAACACTCCCCCTCAGCACTAGTCCTCATTCGCTGCACCATGTTGAGCTGACAGCGAAAACTCTCATGTTTGCCAGTATTCAACCCTTTTGTAAACAAGTTTGCCACTTGGTTATCTATCTTGATCTGTTGCATCTCGATTTCTTCCTTTAGAACCTTCTCTCTAATGAAATGGTAGTGCACCTCCACATGCTTTGTTCTAGCATGAAACACCGAATTTTCTGCTAGGCGAATCGCAGATTGATTGTTGCAATGAAGTGGTATTGGATACTCAATTTTCTGGTGCCAATCTTCCATCAAAAGTTTTAAACATGTATTTTCCTAAGCTGCTCCAGCTATTGCTCTGTACTCTGCTTCTCTAGTTGACAATGATACTGTTGGTTGTCTTTTCTTACACCAAAAAATTGTTCTCAAACCGAGCTTGAACACATACCCAGTGATTGATCTTCGGGTATCGTGGTCTCCTGCATAGTCGACATCACTATATCCAGCTAGCTTCCAGTCTTCGCTTCTTTTGTATAAACGATCGTAATTGATTATACCTTTGACATATCTCAAGGTCCGTCGAGTCGCATCCAAATGAGGCTTCTACGGATTTTGCATATATTGATCAATGACTCCAACTTCATTTTCAAATTTATTCAATTGGTCCATGTAGAACTCTCTGTTTAACTCTCCATGCAAGAAAGCATTATTCATAACCATATGCCATAATTTCCAATCTTTATTTACCGTAAGTACTGGAGGAACTTGTATGATAATGATCTTTGCCACTGGACTAAACGTTTCATCATAGTCTAGTCCATATTCTTGAGGGAACCCTGAATCTATAGTCTGAGCTTTGTATCTCACAATTGATCCATCCGGGGTACACATTATTCCGTAAGCCCACTTGCAAGAGATGAGTTTGGTATCTCTTGGTCTTGGTACTAATTCCCAAGTCTGATTTTGTTCCAGGGCTATAGTTTCTTCCTCTATCGCTTTCTGCCAAGCTGAGTTTTGTGATGTTTCTTCATGTCTCCGGCTCATTAACTTCATCTTCTACTGCGTTGGCACACTCTGGATTTGCCTTTAGGATTATTTCTGAATGTTTGAGTTGTTGAGGTGTCATTTCATTTTCGCTAGGCTCACTTGGTTGAGTCACTTCTTGCTCACCAAGACTAGTGTCACTTGAATGTTCAGGCACATCAGCACTTAAGCAAATATGTACAATTTGCTCCCCCGTCTTTTGTGGAAGAATCTCTTCAATTTGCTCCTCTGTGTTCTGTAAAAGAATTTCTTCGGTTTGCTCCTCTGTGTTCTGTAAAAGAATTTCTTCGGTTTGCTCCTCTGTGTTCTGTAAAAGAATTTCTTCGGTTTGCTCCTCTGTGTTCTGTATAAGAATTTCTTCGGTTTGCTCCTCTGTATTCTGTATAAGAATTTCTTCGGTTTGCTCCTCTGTGTTCTGTAAAAGAATTTCTTCTGTTTGCTCCTCTGTGTTCTGTAAAAGAATTTCTTCGGTTTGCTCCTCTGTGTTCTGTAAAAGAATTTCTTCGGTTTGCTCCTCCGTGTTCTGTAGAAGAATTTCTTCAATTTGCTCAAGGCCTAGTAATACTTCCTTCTCTGAGGGCCACCCCTCTTCCATTGCACCGCTTTGATCGTCAATCATGTGGTTTAAGCATCTGAAATCAATGATCCAGTCATCCTCGTAATTGATATGCTCTTCCATCATTGCCATGAGTGCTAGCTTGTCTTCTACTATTGGACATAGTACCTCTGCATCCCATTCATCCTCTATCTTCTTTTTGGATATTGCCACATTGCTTTCAACCGACTTTTTCCTGAACCAACAATCTCTAGACATGTGGCCCTTTTTCCCGTAATTATAGCAAATACCTCCAAATCTCTTTTCTTGGAAACTCTTGTTGTCATTCTTCTAAGCTCTCTCAGGTTGTGTAGTTCCTTGGTGGCTTCTTCTTTTGTCACAATTGTATCCACGTTTGGTAGATGGCCTATTATTGCTCCAACTTTCACTTGTGTAGAGTTTTTCTTCTTCACCCGTTTAGCCATGGCTTCTTGGCTAGCTAACAAATTTTCGAACTCTACAAGTGATGGTTGAGTGGGTCATCCTTGTACAGCAGTAATGAAGCTTCGATATTTCGGTCGCAATCCGTGGATTATAATCCTCTTCATTCGAGATTCTACAATGACAAACTTTGGGTCTAGTTCAGTAATCTCCCGACAGATCGATTTGACCTTGTGGAAGTACTGAGCAATCGTCATGTCACGTTGTGAAATTGACAACTCATTCTCTAGAAGTTGTAGCCTCGTATCGTTCTTCTTTGAGAACATCACGAACGTGTCCCATGCTTCTTTCGGTGTCTTGTCATCCCAAATATGTTCTAACATCTCTTCTCCGATTGTGGTCTTCAAGGCAAACATTGCTTTGCCTGCTTTGATTCTCCATTTGCGCAAGGCGCTGTTAGAATCCTCCTTTAGTGGCGTAGTTTCACGCCTACCAACGATCTCCCAAAGATCCTGTCTTTGTAAATAGGACATCATGCATGTTGCCCATGTGTTGTAGTTGTTGAGTTTATTGATTCCTCCAACGATTTGGAAATCACCCATCGTGTTGGTCATACCTCAATAATACCAAATAAGCTCTTTCGACACAAGACTTGCAGAGTCATAGACTACTCACGACACAAATGAAACTCACTCACTACTAATCTCAAGAAATCGTTTCTAATGTAGAAAATCAGACAGATCTGCAACCCTAGAGCATACTAAGAATTCCAAGAGATCAGATAACCTACACTAACCTCGCTCTGATACCAAATGTTGAACACAACTCACTGTGGGAAACACTCACACTCTTTATTAAGACCAATCAAGAAGAGAATACAAGACACTGTGTAGAATACTTCTGCTTTTTATTGTTTTTGGATTTCTTGGATGAATAACCTAGGTAGGGTGGAGGAGTATTTATACTAGAGTCTACGCAATCTAGACCTAACAAATCTGAATCTTTTTCCTAAAAATATCTAGATCTCTTTCTCCCAAAATCTAGTATCTTTCCTAAAATCTCTACTAAAATAAATATACAATCGGCTCGTACAATTATTGGGCTTGACTCTATTAGGCTAGTGATGATATTTCAACACATCCTCGCTGGAACTCTTTCCTTCCTCCAATCGATGTGGGACCGCCACCAAATCCACCCCTTTGAGCCCCAGCATCTTACTAGCACACTGCCTCGTGTCTACCCCCCTTCAGAAAACAACAAGAAGGCTAGCACATCGTTTGGTGTCTGGCTCTGATACCATTTGTAACGGCCCAGATCCACCGCTAGCAAATATTGTCCTCTTTGGGCTTTCCCTTTCAGGCTTCCCCTCGAGGCTTTAAAACGTGTCTGCTAGGGGAAGGTTTCCACACCCTTATAAATGGTATTTTGTTCTCCTCCCCAACCAATGTGGGACATCATAACTTTACCCTTCTTGAAGACCAATAGTAATGGAAGCATTCAGTGGGAGGTTTTTTCATTGAGTTCCGTGTTAAAAGAATGAATAAAGTAAGGAAGAGAAGATGGACTTGGTGCAATAGGATTATGCCTATAGTAGTAGGTGATTTTTTCATTGAGTTCAGTGTTAAAAGAATGAATAAAGTAAGGAAGAGAAGATGGACTTGGTGCAATAGGATTATGCCTATAGTAGGTGTATGAACTGTTGTTTGCTTTTCTTGGGCCAAAGGATGTGGGGCCTAGGAACAATGATCGATGAAGATGAAAAATAGGCCATATTAGCTCACTTTTCAGAGACCTAATATATATATATATATATATATATATATATATATAAATAAAAAAAAAAGGTTTTGAAATAAAGAAGACAGAACTTTTTAATATGGTACTCAATTCAACACGTTTACAACAGCTCTATGCACCTTGTTCACAGAACCTAGTAGACAAAGAAAGAGGGAGGGCAAAAGAAAAACAGATGTCTAAGTAATGATACAATCAGCATCATAAAAATAAATATGCAGTTAGCAGCATAGTCCGTCAGCCTACTATACTAACAAAAAGGGCATGGCAACAGCTAACCATGGTATCCACTAGAACATCTATTTTTTTGAGAGAGCTCATGTGAATATTTGCAAGCACTAAACATCAAATTGGCTCATTGATGACATGCCAAAACATGCTCTAACCTTTACATCCAAAGGAATGGCAGGGTGACTCCCTCCACCCCCACCCACATTGTAGATTGAGCATAAAGAAAAATATCCATCCATGTGTGTAGCTTCAAACAAGACTCAACTCAGACCACAGCTCTTGATAAGAAAGAATAGTACATCTAAATTATTATATGATTGAGTAAAATTAATAAGAACATATAATAACATGGAAACACAAAGGAAAGGCCAACTACACAGAATTGCGATGGAAGCACATCAGAACATGTAAGTTTAGCAAAGAACAAGAAATTTTTTTTCTAAATAACAGCAAAGTGAATAGATAAAAATAAAAGGGGCAATAGACTTTAGATCAGTACCAACTGTAGGTCTGGGAGTAGTCCTTATCTTTAAGATTTCTGGACGAGGGATTATAGATCCCGAGGCTCCAATTCCTCTTGAAACTCGTACTTTAGAACCATCTTCAAGATATCTAACACCAACCTTACAAGGCTTCCTGCAAAAGAATAATGTTTGACAATGCTCTAGCACAAGGAAAACATCACAACCTATTAGCAGTCATAGATAGTGTCCAAACCCTGTTGCTGGATCAACAACTTGAACATTGGATACATGGAGAGGAGCTTCAACCGTAAAGATTCCACCTTCATGACCTTGTCCTTGTTTAATATGTTTCTTCACCTGTATGAAGCATAGAAAAGTGAATGACAGAATAAATCTGACACACTCATGTCATGTGCAACTGCTGAAATCATAAAAATGATAGAGATTCAAAATCAATGAAGGGAAACATACAAACAACAGGATTTATAAACAAAACTGCTAGAACCATAAAATAGCATTCATCAGAGCAGCTGCAGCTGTGGATTATAGATGCTGGTAAAATAAACGGAAAGTGAAATAATAACACGATTTTCAACTTAATGATATCCTACTACCCTTGAATATCAGTGGACTATAGACATTGATTGAGTGGCAAGTGTTGGGGAAAATGCTTCTCTAGTTTCATAAACATAAAGCATAATGCTGCCATTCTTTAGTTCCATTTGAATTGGCAAGCACAAAGTCAGTTTCATAGGCCATTACTTGAATTCAATATTCAGCCCCTTTCTGAACCTTGAAGATGAAAGTGAGTTAACTTTACAGATAATCATGTGATGGCAAGACCTCAATGCAGAGAGAGAGAAGGATATGAGGAGGGGGAAAAGGCTTAACCCTAAATCAAAACGACCAAGCAAATCATTTGCAAGACTTAAATGCCTGCATAGCTACATTATCAGACAAGTGCAAGAGGGCCCAAGCACAGCAATTGAACACGAGAAAGCTCAACTCTAAACCTCAAATTGTCCAATTTGGCAAAGATTTTCTTACCAAGTTTTTACCCTCAACAATAACCCGATTTTGAGTGCGAATGACACGCTTAATAACACCAGTTTCTCCTTTATCCTTGCCTCTAATGATCATCACCTATGAAAAATACCAACAAACACGATCGTCAGAGGGAGATCTAACACATAAATAGGAGAAAGTAAGGTATCTATCTTTAAAATGTTTCCCTCACATTATCTCCTCTAAGAATTTTCCAGTGCCTAATAAGCTTTTCAGCAGCCTTCCAACCCATTTGAAACTAATGCAAACACCAAGGCCACTGCTGCCAATTTCTGCACAAGTTACCCCAACAATCTGCAGTTCATCGTTCAGATTATGAATTTCTATACTTTCACTACGTCATAGAACATGGATGATATATACTGAGTAGAAAATTCCAAGAAGATCCCAGAGGTTTTTAGTATTCAATCAGTGGCAAGAAAAAAAAAAAAAAAAAAAAAAAAAAAAAAA
>NW_019268579.1:995504-1009505 GCF_002738365.1 Cucurbita moschata
ATTTTTTAAAAAAAAAAAAAAAAAAAAAAAAAAAAGCAAACTTGGCATTCTACTGCAATTCCTACTGAGGCTAAGTGGTCCGTCAACTCAGTTCAGTTTTAACCGAGTATCTTTGCTCAACGAATCGACGATACAAGGGCATCGAAGGAATGAGAAAATACAGAAAGGCAAAGAGCAAAAATGAGAAGCAGTGACCGTCAGAGAAGACAAAACATGAATAAAAAATGCAAGAAGATGTGAAAGAATGGAGCTGAACTTGGTGGCGAGGGGCAGGTGGCAGCGAAATCTAGTAGCGGCGGAGGCGGCGGCGGAGGCGGCGGCGACGAAATGTGAAGGGGGCGTTGACAAGATCAGCGGCAAGATGTTTCGTGGCGGGGAAATGGATGGTGAGGAAGCAGAAGATGCAGTAAACTCAGAAGAGAGTAGAGAGGGAAGGTTGGGGCATTAATGTTTAGAAAATTACAAAACCCTACAAAAAACCAATTTGGTTTTGGGCTGAAAACCAATTGGGTTTTGGGCTGTGAGCTGTGTGGGCTGAAAACCAATTGGGTTTTGGGCTGTGAGCTGTGTGGGCCGAAAACCAATTGGGTTTTGGGCTGTGAGCTGTGTGGGCCGAAAACCAATTGGGTTTTGGGCTGTGAGCTGTGTGGGCCGAAAACCAATTGGGTTTTGGGCTGTGAGCTGTGTGGGCTGAAAACCAATTGGGTTTTGGGTGGTGCGCATTAGCAGTAAGTAAAAGACAGGCACAGTCCATGCTTATACCTGAGAGCGATCTCGGTGTGGTGCAGTGAGATTCTTGTTGTGAAGAGCCATTGTTAGTTGTTACTACTTCCGGTAATGACGTTGAAACAAGGCGAAAGAATGTGCCCTGAAAATCTCCATCTGTCTCTCCTTCTCTTAGCTGGTTTGGAATTTGGATGGGAGTTCCCATTAGGTGGAGTTTGGCATGTTGGTTATACCAATAAATAAGCCTCTGTGTCATGATTGGGAGTTGTGTCAATCCATACTTTCTTCCAAACCAAGAAACAAACAAACATCTTCCCAATACTCACAAGCCTCTGTACATTTCAGAATGAAGTTCCAAAATAATGTATTCTACCAAAATAAAATTTAAAAAAAAAAAAAAAAATGTAAACAAGGTAGTCTCTACTCTAGGTTCAGACTGGTGCAAAATAGTTTACCGAATGAGGAAAGTTCGGCCACCCACTTAAATCTTCGATGACCATGGGTTTGGTTTCCAGTTTGGGTATAATAAATACCTCATGCGTATCTTTCTTCGGAATCAACCCCCAAAAAAAGTTAAACAACCGCAACAAATGGGCATTGAGTCAGCCCTTTTCCTACTCCTTGTGGCTTTCGGTATGAGCCATGAGAGCGTGGCCCAGTCAGCTGGTTGCACCACGGCGTTGATAAGCTTATCTCCATGCCTAACTTATATCACAGGCAGCGGAGGCTCTTCCACTTCTACTGCTCCATCTTCTTCTTGCTGCTCGCGCCTTGCCACCGTGGTTCAATCGCAGCCACAGTGCCTTTGCTCGGCGCTCAATGGTGGCGCTGCGGTTTCTCTCGGTGTCACTATCAACCGGACTCGAGCTCTTGGGCTTCCTGCTGCCTGTAGTGTTCAAACGCCGCCACCCAGCCGCTGTAATGGTAACCAAATTCTATTCTTTTCAACTTGCACCTGGCGCTTCTAAATATAGTCAATCGTCTCTCTTGTTTACATCATTTTTCAATTTCGTCTCTCTTGTTTACATCATTCTTCAATTTCGTCTCTAATTTTCCAAAATTCTCAACTTTACATTCTAGCATATTTTAAATTCTCAATTAGGGTCCGAATAAAAAATATTAATTAGCAACACAACAATTACGCATGTTATTTTAATAAAAAAAAAAAAAAAAAAAGATGTAAGTTTTAGTGAAAAAAATTAAATACGTAATTGTTGAGTTAAAAAAGTATATGCAATTTTGTTTTTGGTGAGCAGAATGGAGTTGAGGATTTAAAAAGATTGAAAATGACCTTACATGATTAGAATATTTTATATTTTCCGGATGGGCAATGATGAATTCCACAACAGCAGAGACAAATTTTTAGTTAAAATGCCGAAGACAGACTCAAAGAGTGGTGGAGGACATCATCATATAAACACTAACTTGGATGTGAAAACACACAGATGCTAATGGAGCTGCTGCTGCTCCAGCAATATCTCCTATAAGTTCGCCGGGGAATTCACCTTCAGATGACGAAGAACTTGGTGAAGCTCCAACAACACGGGAGACTACTTTTCCTTCGGAAGTAGACTCCAAATATGTTCCAAACAACAGGAGGAATCCCGAGAGCGGCGGCCGGAGCTTAATCAAGACGCCCTTTTATGATCTCACTGTTGTCGGCCTACTTCTGACAGCTCTGTTATAAGCTGAATGAAACGACCGACCCCAAGCAAAGATTATATATTCACATATGTATCGAACCACTAGAAAAAAAAAAAGAAAAAGAAAAAGAAAAAAGTGTCCTTTAAAGATTCTTCTTGTTTAAGTATGGGTTTAAAGATACTATTTCCATATTTAATCCCAGTTGAAAAGTCAAGATTTTTAAAACCATTTTAAAAACGAACACAAATTATTTAATTGTTTAATATCAAATATGTAATTTATTTAGGAGCTTTTTCCATGGATCTGAAGTAGCGTATTTAGAGAGATTAGTATGAATCTAAACGAATTTGAAGTGAATTATATCGATTGAATAATATATATAGAAAAGAAAAGGAAGAATATTGTTTATTTAGGAGGTGTAGGCCAAGTTTGGGGCAGAGTATGGGCGAGATGGATAGGAGGAAATGGAAGGAAGGGATTTTGTGTTTAGGGTAAGCGTGGAGTTGGATGTAATTGAGAATTAAATTGAAGCAATAAGAAACAATGAGCATGAGCACCCTTTTTTGTTTATGGTTTTGGTTTTGGTTTTTCTGACTCCGCTTTTCCTTCAACCCCTTTCAACCCACGCCTCGTCTCGCCTCGCAGATTTCGACGCTACTCTTCTATGTTCTCCATCTCTGCAATCTTCTTTCTTCGCTTATTTCTACCAGGTATTACTAATCTCTCTTTTCATTTCTTCCTTTCTTCTTCTTCTTCTTCTTCTTCTTCTTCTTCTTCTTCTTCTTCTTCTTCTTCTTCTCACTCTATATAATTTACACCCTTTTCCTAATTTTCCTTCATTTTCTTATTCAATCTTGGCGCTCTTTCTTTATCACCCGCTCTAACTTCGGATGCAAATTTGCCTTCCATTTTATTCTTTCCTTCCCCCTTTCTGCCTTGGTTCCGGATTGTATTGGGATTAGATGTTGGGTATGAATTAATTTGCATACGCTAGGTTGCTGGATACAGTTTCCTTCTTATTGGACTCCGGACACCTTAATTCATGCAGGTATAGCCTGGAAGTTTGAAGCTGTCCAGGCAGTTGGGGTGCAGGGGCCCGGGATCATGCACAATAGATGGAGACTCCTAACCGCATTATCTTAACGGCTTATTGTCAATACTCTCTTCTGTTTTTACTTCTTCAGTTTTAATCTTAGTTTGAGTCCTCCCTTGAGTGGTATCAGCACTCCTACTATTACCATTCTCAGTCCCTACCCGGAAAATTCAAGCTCGATTTTCTTGGAACATTCAGAATGGATTTTGAGGAAAACTGTGGATGTCATGTCATGTTGAGCTGATTTTACCCAGCTTTTGTCATCTCTAGTAATTGACACGACTAGGAAAAGCTGAAAAAAATTGTTGGAAGGTCTTTTATCTTTAAAATGTGGATTTTTTTAGTTTCAAGTTTGCACTCTGAACTGGGCATTCCTGCATGATGGGGTCTGATTTTGTTTCTAGAACCAAAGAAATCTTCTATCTTGGAAGAGTTTGGCAGAAGGGGTTACAAGTTGAATGTTGAATGATGAGTGTTCTGATTTGTTATGCATTCTCGAGATGGGTTTCCCAATTCTTCCTGGACATTGGGCCGCACCATTTATCTAAATCTGCTGCATCCTAAACAAAGGTTTCAGAGATACATCCCTTTATAGGTTTTCCTGTGTCCAACTCAGTTGTTTAGCATTTTCCCACAGTTGGGAGATGTTTATTGATATTAAATATGAACAATACAAACCATATGGTATTAGAGCTACTGATGGAAGTGTTTTAAATCTAGGTGTAAAATCTGCCGCTTCTAAATTGAAAATCTGATACCTTGCTGTTAAATTATAGTTATTCTTTGGACTTGGTAGCTAAAAGCACAAGGACGAGTTCAGTTTTTCAGCAATTTTTTTGTGAAGATTTTATAGGTTAAGAGATAACTTTGATCTCTAGATTAGTTATAGAGTCTCTCTACCTTTACATCCAGATCTTATTTACCATCTGAATTGATTGCCTCTCATTATGACTTTGTTCATAGACCACATTGGAAGTGTACATCCATGACTGTGTTGTGTCCTGAATTTCTTTATATGGGTTAAAAAATTCAATTATCAGTTTATTTAATACCATTTTATCACCAAATGCATTCCGGCCGTCAGGAATAATGAATATTTCTCTCTAATGAGCTACGTGTATATGTGCTATAAAATCAGTAACTTTTCTCCTAGAGCATGGGACAGACTGGTTATGCTCTGCTGTTTGTCCGTATTGTGTGTGTATGCTAGAAGTTTTTTTTCTTTTCATCTTAATCAAACTGTGAGAAGCTATTAATTGGTTGTCTAACGTGTGAATATTCTTCTTCTAATCTCAGATTACTTGCTTCCTGAACAAGAAACGGCCTGTCGTGGATAATCGTCTGAAACGGATGAAAAGGGGTTATTATGTCTGAGTTGATTGACCGCCTCCCAGACGCGGTTGCCCTTAGGTGCCTTGCACGTGTGCCCTTCCACCTCTATCCAAAGTTGGAGCTTGTTTCTCACTCCTGGCAAGCTGCCATTCACAGTGCTGAACTATACAGAGTCCGACAGGAGATTGGATCATCAGAAGATCTATTATGCGTATGTGCATTTGAACCTGAGAATCTATGGCAGCTCTATGACCCCCTCAGAGACCTTTGGATGACAATTCCTGTATTACCATCGAAAATTAGGCATCTTGCACGCTTTGGTGCTGTGTCCACTGCTGGAAAGTTGTTTGTGCTTGGTGGTGGCAGTGATTCTGTTGATCCGTTAACCGGAGATCAAGATAGGAACTTTGCCACCAATGAGGTGTGGTCCTATGATCCTGTAATACGCCGGTGGTCTCAATGTGCATCAATGCTTGTACCCCGTGCCATGTTTGCATGCTGTGTTTTGGATGGAAAGATTGTTGTTGCAGGTGGTTTTACTAGCTGCAGAAAATCAATTTCTCAGGCAGAAATGTACGATCCTGATAAAGATGCTTGGATTCCTCTGCCTGACCTACACCACACTCACCATTCTGCTTGCACAGGGGTTGTGATTGGAGGGAAGTTGCACGTCCTGCACAAGGGATTATCAACTGTGCAAATTTTCGAGAATACGCGGCCTGGATGGAGAGTTGAAGATTATGGTTGGCTTCAAGGTCCAATGACCGTTGTCCAGGGTTCACTCTATGTGATGAGCCATGGACATATTTTCAAGCACGATGGAGAAGCTAAGAAGGTTGTTATTTCAGCATCTGAATTTCGCCAACGAATTGGGTTTGCGATGATGAGTTTGAGAGATGAAATTTACGTGATTGGAGGAGATATCGGTCCCGACCGTTTGAATTGGGACGTCAAGCCAACATCTGATGTTGACATATTGACAACAGGAGGTGAGAGGCCAACATGGCGACAGGCAACATCAATGACTAGATGCCATGGGGCTATTCGGGGATGTGCTCAGTTGAGAATTTAGGATTCCATTCTGTTGCTACCTTGTCACTTGCATTGTGTTTGCCTCATAACCCCTCCTATTGCCTTTTCTGGTGGCTGCCTCTTTTTGTAATCTTGTGATGTTCATTCTAGGGGTATGTTGATGATTCTCCTGGAAAATTGGATATCATTGGAACTGTGCAAGATTCTGAGGTGGTACATGAATATTATGAATGATTTGTTAGATTCTGAGGTGGTACATGAATATTATGAATGATTTGTTAGCATCCATATTTTGTTGGTCCCCAGTTTATAGGAAATTCCAACAAGCATGCTCATGGACAAATTGGTAGAGGGAAAGAGAGTCTATGCGATGTTATGTAATAACCTGCGAGTCTAGCAGGCAGATTGGTAACGATCAAGATCTATCTCCCCCTTAATATCAAGATTCTTTTAGGAGCCGGATGGAAAGCACACCAGGCTCTGTTTCTGGGAATTCCATTGCCAATTGCCGTAGTTGGCAATGTTTTATTTCCCCCAAAAGAAGAAAAAGTGCAAAGCAACCACGCCTAAACATCTCGGAAACATCACATCCTTCTTATATTGCCTGCGTCCATCATATCGCTACCTAATGGACGGGGGCAAGCAACAAAAGTGTTACTCCTTACCCAACCAAATTCTCTCCCAAACTAAAATTTTGATAAAATTGAAGACTTCAAGTGCAAATTAGTAAGTAGTTAACAAACTGAAAGCTTGTACGGTATTTTATAGATCACACATAAACATTACATAACATCAACATTACAATATAAACATTGCCCTTCAAACACACAAAGCGAGGGCAATTACCATTCAAACTGATATGAAAAAACAAGCAAACTCCAACACCAACAGTACGACTTTAAGTGATCACAGATTTCAAGACAAGGATCACAAACATAAACTGGACTCGCTTCTGAGAAGCCTCTCTCTGGTGATGAACTACGTCCACGGGAAACCAACCATACTACTACTGAAAATCATCACCTGAACTGTTCATCCTTGGCTTGTCTGCTCAATGCACAATAAGGAAAATGAACAACCGGATAAACATATATATATCTGTTAAGGATATTTAGTAATAAATTATAGTTTACCATATATATTATATTTGATATTTTATTATAAGGCAAATATCTAACATTTGCCTTATTACTGTAGTATCTTTCCATTTATTGTTATTTCCATTTATTACTATTTCCATATCCTTGTAATTTATTTGATTATAAATAAGATAACTTTCACACCATTTAGGTGTGGTGATTCAGCAAACATTCACATGGTATCTGATTATAAATAAGATAACTTTCACACCATTTAGGTGTGGTGATTCAGCAAACATTCACATGGTATCCGAGCCCTTTCGGTTTAACAACCTCGATCCTTTCTCATCTATGGCTTTTGAATCCTCTAATCTTCTTCTCCACCACCCCTGCTGGCTTTGACACCGTAGGGGCAGTCTTCATGGCTGCCGCAGGTGGAGCCGATTGATTACTCTTCGGCTCCACTCTTTTGACCTCCAAATCATCCTTCGCCATACTCTGTACATACAACCTCACCTTTTCCAAACATAGCCTCTTTCATTTTCTTCCCAATTTTTCCTTCATCCTTCACAAAAACCCTAATCTTAGGATCTTCATTAGCATTCCTCTTTGAAAATATACAGAATCTCAATAAGCCCATCGACCTTCTGCAGAGATTTACCTTTGGAATCTGGGCGCCGCACTGGCATCTTCGCCAACCAAGTTGCCGCCGCCCTTCTCGCCAAAATTGGCTCCTTCGCCCCAATGTGGCGACTCTTCCAGCTGCCCTTCTCGCCAAAATTGGCTCATTCGCCCAATGTGGCGACTCTTCCGGCTTCAACATTGTCTTTGTCCCTTGCTCTAGGTTTCCCCTTCTACTTCTTGGGGTTAGACATATTCTCACCAGAGCCAAGTCAGCATCGTCGCTAAACGACAATCCCTCTTCATGGGTTAGACATATTCTCACCGAAGCCAAGGCAGCATCGCCGCTGAGCGGCGATCTCTCCGCAGTTTTCGATGGCCAAGAAAGTGTTTCTCTACGCCTCCTCTGAACCAGGTTGTTAACATCTTCACGAAAAGTGTTTCTCAACCTCTTTGAATTTTTCAGATTCAAGCTTCACGTTCGTTTAAATCCGACGCTTAGCTTGCGGTGGGGTGTTAAGGATATTTAGTAATAAATTATAGTTTACCATATATATTATATTTGATATTTTATTATAAGGCAAATATCTAACATTTGCCTTATTACTATAGTATCTTTCCATTTATTGTTATTTCCATTTATTACTATTTCCATATCCTTGTAATTTATTTGATTATAAATAAGATAACTTTTACACCATTTAGGTGTGGTGATTCAGCAAACATTCACAATATCGAATAGAGCAAGTTAACAGTACAAAAGAGTTACCTCATATGCCGCTCCATGTGGTCAATGATATTCAAGAAGGAAGACGAACCTTGCAAAAACCAATAAGAAAGTTCCATACTAGACAGGAACACAGATGACAAATCCAAGAGGTACTGAAACAGAAAAGTGCTACATGGAGTAATTGCGAAGAAGCAAACTAGTATCCGAACCCCGCCTTGTCTTACAAAAAAACTGAAAAGGCAGTAAAGAAGGAATATCTCCCTCACAGTCCGCAGGCAAAGGAGTGAAAAGCTATAAGATGATTAGAGGAGGTATGAGTAAAAGAAAAGGAGAGACTGAAGTGTCGAAAAACCAACCCATGAGGCCAAAGAACCTAACCAACAAGAACCGAGGATGTAAGGAAGGAATGGATGAAAAGAATGAAATAGAAGCCGAGGATGTAAGGAAGGAATGGATAAAAAGAATGAAATAGAAGCCTACAGAACTTCAATGAAGCATTAGTTTGGGATCCTACAGTATGATACAAATTACAGAATGGAATAGAGACTGGAATGTGGTTGGGAGATGATGGCCAGAACAGAGATTAAAAAGTTCACCAACACCCTACTTCTGCCTTCTGAATATCTTGATTTAATCTGTGTTGCTATCGCGCCCTATCTTGTCTCTGTCTGCCAAACCAAATCCAGTTCAGCATCTAAGCACGGATTAAGGTGCAGCATCTAACTATTGGTTGTTCCTGCGATCGAAGTATGTCCAACAGCACGGAAAACTGAGGATACTCATGACTGTCACCACTAACCAACTTAGTCGTTCTATATACATAACACCAACCAGCTCAAAAGTAAGCCTATTTACAGAAGCTTGATGCTCCCTGAAGTTCATTCATTGTCAACATCAAGATGAAGAATGCGACGTAGAGTCTTAGTCGCAGAGTCATCATTATGAAAGAAAAATCTGGGGGAAAAGTTTTGGTCTCGAGTTGGGGATGGTGGTGCAGACTTGGCAGATGGGTGATGCAAATCAAATTCAGGGGCAGAACGAGGGATCTCCTGAGACGTGGTTCTCTTAGCAACTGAAAATTTGGGAATGGATAACGAACTTGGAGGCGGAGAATTTGAATAAGTGGGTCCAGCCCAAAGCTCAGAGAACGAGAAACTTGGATCATAGAATTCTTCATGGAGAACAATGTTGTTGTTTAAAAATTTGGGTTTGATAGGAATTGGAGCAGTTGGCACAGTAGCTCCAGATTTAGCATTTCCGGAGTTGGAACTTAAACAAGTTAGTGGTGTTTTTGGAGAAGAAGGGTAGAAGTGTTTAGTTTCAGAGGTAGAAGCCTTGGAGGGAGTTGGGAGTATACCAGCTCCAGATTGGAAACTCCTACAGTTCACCCCTCTGAAGTCTCGGGACGGGAATGACCCAAATGGAGCACCATAATATTGGTTCCTATGCTGCTGCTCAACAACGACCACTGCTTCCATACCAAAATAAAATTTCCAACTCAAAGTATGTATCCAAATTTAAGTTCCAATTTCAGCTTCTCCCAGTAGATCAAACTTCTACAACTCAACACAAAGCTGATAGCTATACTAAAAGTCTCAACCTTTTAAACAGGCCTACTTTATCTCTTCCACGCTAGATCCAAATCGAACCTCGACAAGAGCAACCAGCTTAGCTGAAAAACAAAAAATAAATATAAAACAATTCAGATTTTTCTTTTTCTAATCAGATCTAGCAAAAAAGTTCACAAATTGCAGGGAAAGACTTGTTCAATCGCAACCCAAAAAAGAAAAAAATAACCAAGCTCAGACTCGAAGACTCGCATAGCTAAGCTAGCAAGCGTCACTTCGTTCAACCATTTCAAGAAGAGAGTGAGAGATTAACGCACCCGAAATATCGAGGAAGTTCTTCCGTAGGATTAAGATCTATAGAAGATAAAGATGAGCGGTAAAGAAGATTTAGACTGGAATTCTTTGTCAACAAGCTCTACCAGTAACGATCGGATTAGAGTGGTGCCACGGCGATCGAGCAGTCAGGAGGGTTTGAACCAGAATCCACGGATGTGAAACGGTATCTGAGCTGCATTTAAATATCCTATCCAAGCATCACGCTGGCGTGCTCTCCCTCATTTAGTGACATTTGGCACTCCATTTCATGAAAATTACGAAAGCACCATTCTGAATATTGTAAAATCCCAGTAACGATCGGTATAAATTGGGTAATGGAAAGATATAGCGTAAACGTTTAGAAGTAATCCTGTTTATATATACTGTACAACCTTCTATACTAAAGGATAAAGCACGAAAGACTCATCTTTGTAGGAATGATTCTAGCTGAACATTCAAGCAATTCTGTAATGGAGGCTGTAGTTATAGAAATTTAAGAACAGTATTTTAGGTTCATAGATTATACTAATTTTGGCAATCAGGGGAATTCTCTACAGATGCATGTCGATCATGAGCAGAAATGTGGAGAGAAAAACATGATCGTCGTAAACTATATCAGCACATGTTAAGAGGACAGAAGCAGAAGGCAACAGGTGATGTGTCGAACAACACATTCTAAATGAGCAATGAATCCATCATTACTTAAGACTGACCCACCATGTTCAAGAAAGAAAAAAAAATGCAGGCATTGAGTTGAAGGAAAATGGTAGGATTGTAGAGGAGCTGCAAGCAAGAGGGGCTTGAGAAACAGCTCCCGTGGATTTGGGCTTTCCAACTTCCAAGTAGTGTGCTAATATGGAGGCATCCAGCTGTTGGGTAAGAATTAAGATGTTGGGCTTTCATATTAAACGACAAGCGCACAGGTTTCTTCACAAGGACTGAGCCCAAGGTCCTTGTTGGGCTCGAACGCTCTTCGACAAAGCTCACATGCATCCAACTTAACCCCGAGTCCATGACCTAACATTCACGGAACAGGATCAACTTTTTATTAAATTGGTAAATAGAGAGAGTTCAAAAGAAAACAAGGAAATGTGGACAAGACTCGAAGAAAAGGCATCCATTGGTCTGCCTAGAGGGTTATGAATGTCGTATTCACAAGAAGGAAACAAGATGCATGTTTCGGGAGGCACATCAGATTGGGAGAGTGAAGAATCGAGGCCACAATCATAATGCGGTTATGAACTCAAATTCGCGTCAGATCAGGTCTCTGTCTATTTGTTTGTCTTCTTCCATGTCCCCTCTGCTTCATTAAGCATGAAGGGCTCTGGGTGGGCTTCACATGCCTCCCAATGCCATGTCCACTGGTCAGTGCTTATCGAATCCACTGATTTTGTTCTTGGCGACATTGCATTCTTACGTTCTTTCTGTTGTTTCTTCAAGCATTTTGTGGAAAAGAGTTACGTATACAATTTCTGATTTGCCAATCTGAACGTTAAAACAGGTACTTCTTCATTCTTTTAGTGTAAAATGTAGAGATTTGTGCATGATTTATGATATCTAGACAAGCCCAAAACTAGATTTTGTTGTCTTTAGTCACACTTGAGAAGCCAAAAATTTAATGTAGATAAGGTTCTTATATGAAATGATAATAACAGTGTATAGGTTTGTGATTACACCATCGTCATCGTCATCATCTGAAATAGAAATCGAATAATCGAACCAATCATATCAACCTCCCGATTTGCAATGTTTGAACTTGAGTAATTGACTTTAGTTGATACGTACCAATCCATGTGTCCCGATCAATGTGCTTAATGAGCACTATGGGGAGAACAGATTCGATAGGGAGGGTGGGAATAAAGTTGCACCAGATCCCACAGTTACTCCATAGATGTATTAACAAACTTTAAATGAATTTGACTTGACATATTGAACTTTTGGGTGATTTGATTTGATTAGGATGAAAGGAAATTGGAGCCAATCTTTCTCCTTTATTTGATATCAGAGTTGATAAGGTGATTTTAGTCGAACAACCTAGCTTTTGAATTTTCTTAACACTAAAAGGAAAGAAGGTTAGGAGGAAGTAGCAAGCATTTGTGGATGCTCTGGTAGCCTGATCTTGGGGAAAATATATATTTTTATATATATATTAGGTTTTGAGAAACTCCACTTAATCCAAACACTTCACATGTATGTATGTCACGTTGTCTGCCATTGTTTCATAAGGTAGACCGTAAACAGCAAGAACTATTACAACACTAAGATTCAAAGAAATTCCCTTCCAAACGTTTCTATGTGGTTTGCGAAACACATCACTACCATATATACTGCCACCTACACTCTATCTTATCCTGTTAACTACTAGGCCATTGATTAGAAGGAAATCGAAATCGAAAGGTCGAGTTGTCTCACTTTTGATCACTGTCGAAGTGGCAATGATTTGGGTTTTAAAGATGATGTCTTTTTATTGACAGAAGAAACACAGACCAAAGTTTTTGTGTCCCATGTGGTGAAGAATATACAAAATTTGACAATACAACATGGGTGTGTGGGTAGCTGGGATTAGAACACTCTTTCAAATAGGACCTTGGCTATGTGGTAGTTGATAGTCCAAGCATCGAAATAAGCTGCATAGTACACACTTTTTGCTACTGTTAGAAATGTTTGCTTAATTGGTGAGTCAATGTCATTGCCATCCGAAGATTTTTGGATCACCAGCTGCGCAAGTTTCCTTATGTCTTCTTCTATCTCTGGGGGCATTTTGTTGTCTGTTTTCTCCTTATAGAGGCCACCGTTATTTAGCTGATTAATGAAACAAAGGTCAGGTCAGGTAAAGAATCTATGTTTCAGTGTTTTACAAGGACAACAAAGATTAAGGTGGCATATAATGTTTTTATCATGATTGTGTGGGGTGGAATGGATTGTACCTCTGGATGAAACACTAACCTTATGCTTTTTAAAGTGAGCAAGTTGATGGCACACTTTGTTTGTGAGGTTGGAAAGCTTCTGAAATTGAGAATTGGACAACAGATCCTCCAAAGTTGAACAGCCTGAGTTGAGAATTATTGTCTGCACCAATAACTCTGCCTCTTCCTTGTGCACATCTCCATCCTCTTGCCACTTAAACACCCATTTTTGCCACTATCGATGAAAACATTAACTATTAGTTTTGGTTTTTCAAGTAGTTAAAGTGTTTTGTATTTACACTTGATGTCTACCAAATATATGTTAAAGTATCTGTAGTTTTTGATAGGTATGATGGATTTTTCATATCTGAAAAAGAGATGAGATATGAAGGATTTGAGTACTGTTCAAAAAAGTAGAGAGAGATATGATTAGGATGAGACATGAAAGCGCAAAATGAATGTGAAGTGTTGAACGAAAGGGTAACAAACAAACTCTCACAGCTTGGTGCAAATGGTGGGTGATGTCGACGCCGTGCGACACCAGTATATCCAACGAGATATTTGTTAGAGTTCGCAGCAAAATCCCAACTAGTCCTTCTCCTCCCTTCTGCTGCATATTGCCTGATCTCCTGTCAAAACAAATCCCAAAGTCAACCACTTTACGAATCCTTTCTTTATTATTCTTCTTCTTCTTCATTCTTACAAAATTCAATCACAAAAACAATGCTCATCAAGAGCTTCAGATTCCCTTCAAGATTTCCTATACACTTCCTCCTCGTACGAATCAACCACGTTTCATTTCAATTTCTCTATCAATAACCATCTTGCTTTTGCTTTTCTCTCTTTACAAAGTTAATTTAGCCTCTCACCCAACATTTAGTGAAAAAAAAAAAAAAAAAAAAAAAAAAAAAAAAAAAAAAAAAAAAAAAAAAAAAAAAAAAAAAAAAAAAAAAAA
>NW_019268579.1:1009955-1026469 GCF_002738365.1 Cucurbita moschata
AAAAAAAAAAAAAAAAAAAAAAACAACAACAGTAGAACACTAATATTCAAGAATACGGTTTGATGTTTGAGTGAATTCCTCCTAAATGTTAATAATATAATAACACTAATTAAAGGGGGTTAGCAGATATAATAAAGGCTCTTTCCTTGGTGAGATTCTTGGTAATTTCAAAGCGATGAGGGCATATATAGAAATGTTTAGGATAAATAATATTAATGCGTTGTTTCCAGTGGACTCCCATTTCATGACGAAGCATAAAACAAAAACCCCACGATGGTTGTACAAGAATATTGATCGAAACACAAGCATCCACGAAGATATTGACACAAATACAGACAAAGGATGCCACAAAATTAGCCACATAAAAAAAGAATAAGAAAAAGGAGACATACCATGCATTATTATCGTATGGCTGAGCAGCATGAAAGTTGGTAAATTGTTGGAGAAAGGCTCGTCGTTGGTGGGCATTGGCATCCTTGTAATGGGATGCAATGGTGTGGACCAAAGCAGCAGTTTTGGTCCATGCCAGCCTCTCCTTGGCCCTCTCTGGTTCGAAAATGCTACACACTGCACCAAAATATGAGAACAAAAGGCTGCTTCTCCTCATTCCATAATCTCGCAGCTTGTTTTCTGTGTACCATCTGAGCCCCCATGCGTAGTTGATTAATGAATTGATGGATCATAAGGTATTTAAATATATGGTACAAGGTTGGGGCGTTAGATTACTTTTGAATATCAACCCACTCAATCTGATGCAGTCGTTGGCAGTTGTTGTAGTCCAATTTTGCAAGCTCCAAGTATGTATCGTTGTTGACCTTGAACATCCTGAAATGTTCATTAATGTAAGCGATGAATGAATGAATGCAGACAAAACACACAAATAATAATAATACCTGTAGAGAGTTTTTCCAATCCAGACGTCATTTTTGCCACCATAGTGCTGTATGTAGAGACGGGTCTCAACCCGAGGCAAGCTTGCAAACCATGGAACGTCCAGAGCGTAACCAACCTGCGGGCAACAGGAAAGTCGTGAAGTCCCTCGTGAAAGTGAGAAGGTTAAATGTTGAAAGTAATTTGGGTTTACCTCTCCAGGCAAGTCCTTGGTGATGATCCACTTGTCTAAGAGCTGATTGGCGGCCTGTTTCTGCCTGAGGAACTTGGAGGCAAATTGTTTGGCGTCCGCTAGAATTTTCTCCCCCGGAAACATTACCTGATCCGAAGCTCGGTACAAGTTTAACATTCCGGTGACCGCCTGCGTTGACTGGCCCGCTATGCACACGAACTCCCCATCTTTCTCGAAATGCTTAAACACCTCTGTTTCGTTCCATCTCATCTCATCTCATCTCATCTCATCTCATTCATAATATAGTTTTAATTACAATCATAGTTACCCGCCGAAACATCGTGGCCGTACAGTCTGAGCAGTCTGAATCCCATGGCCGTGTCATCAATGTCGCGAAACTCCGAATTTCTGGCCCAGCATATTCCTTTTTCACTCCAGTGTCTGCACAAATGAACCTCAAGTTTTGGATTACGGTATGTCCAATTAAATTTAGTTATAATTTGGTAGCACCTGCGCACATAATTCACACACTCAACAATGTGTGGGTGAAAGAATCGAGAAATTCCAAGTCGTTGCAATCTGTCCACAGCCCAAATGTGTTCGAACAGGTCCACAGGGTACACGTTGGGTACTGAATTTTAAATGAGAATGAGACAAATTCTATAAAGGAAAAGGAAAAGAAGAAACAAAGAAAAAAAAAGAAAAAAAGGACCCAAGTTTTACCTCCACCATTAAAGCGGTGCACTAACGCTTCCAAATATTTGAAGCAATTTGGGTGGTTGGTGTGCATGAGAGCGAAGGCAGTGGAGGCTGGGGAGCTCAAGAAGGAGCCGTCTTGAGATTGCAATTTTAGAAGCTTTTCCCAATCCAAACCACTCATGCCTTCCAAGCTGTGCAGTAGCGTGGTTGGCAGTTTGTGCATTATGTCCTTTGGTATCCTGTTTTGGACACACATTTGTTGCCTTTTTAATTACTCCTTTTTCTATTTTCTGTATACCCTTCTTTCAACTTTCCTCCCCCTTCTCCCATTTACTTTTGTAATTAAACATACAACAATGTACCTCGCAAGCTTTAGGGCCCTGCGGGCATTAATCTGTTGCAACGCCGGGGAGTCGCTCCGGATTCCCAGCTTTAGTTTCTTGGCAAATTCGAGTAGGGAAGGGAAAGCAATCTCGAACCCGATTGGCATGTGCTCCGCATTCTCCTCTTCCAGCTTCCAGATGTTTTGGTTGAAGAAGGCTATTCCTAGAGTTGAGTTAAAAAATGGAGATTAACACAAATTAGTTGAGTTAGAAGTGGCGTTGGGAGGGAGAAGGACCTTTCCGTGTGTTTTGGGGATGAAGATTCCAAGACTTCAAGGCGACCAGAGAAGCCAATGTGTTAATGATGCGATCGTGGGGTGAGAATATCTGGGCGTCGCCCCACGACCCATCCGGGAGTTGATTCTTGGCTATCCACTCAAGGGAAGAAGGGAACTGCGGACTCTTCACTCCCTCCTCCGTAACTTTTGGTATTAGAGCCACCCAAGCCGTGTCATAAGCTGAGATGCTTATGTCACCGTCGTCCATTGAACTCAGCATTGACTTTATCCACTTCACTCGCTCCTCTATCTCTTCCCAAACCGACACCTGATTTTACACTAATTTACATGCATCATGGCGCACCCAGAAACAAGAATACGAACCAACGTCGTAGTACTTTAAAGGGGTTAGAAATGTAAGGGGAAGAAGCACCTGGGCAGCGGTTTCTGATTCTATGCCGTCCTCCACAAACTGCTGCCACTTTAGAAGTGGCACTCCACTTTGAAGCACATCGCTGTAGTCTGCGGGTTAGGGAGACATAAGGATTTTGGAGAGGGAAGGTTATTGTGAATTGAAGCGTAGTGAAATACCTTGAGTGGGAGGCTTGGAAATGGCGTTGCATTTGATAATGCATCGGATGCTTGATTCCAGCACAGGGCCTTTGTCTTTAACCCTCAGCGAACAGCCACCTATGCATGTCAAAATGGATTAAAGAAGATAAGAGATTTGTTGTTAATTAAGATGTGTTGAATTATATATTAGTGGTGATGTGGGATAGGCGGAAGACATGAGAGTAAAAGACAGAGAAAAATCCGAGCGCTTTTTTTTTTTTTTTTTAATTTTAAAGAAGAAGAAGACGAGGGTTGGAGAGCATGCGGGGGGGGGGTGGAGAAAAACATGAAAAGATGAAATGGGAAGTGAAGAAAGAAGAATAGAGAGTAGATATATATATATATAGGAGGAGATGTGCGTGTGGATATGCATGGCGGGGCGGAGCAAGTTACCGGGTGCAGGTGGTGGGAAGAGGTTTGGGAGACGGAAGGAAAAAGAAGAAGACAGGCAATGGCGAGAAAGAGAGAGAGAGGAGGAGGAGGAGGACATGGTGGTGTGTTTTGTTTTGGCGCTGCCGCTGAGATGAAGTTAGCGAAAGAGGAAGGCATTTTAAAAGGTAAACAGAGAAGGAAGAGGACAGAAAGGAGTTCCCATGAGATTCCCGCTCATACGCCTACAGGATCATCCAGAACTGTGGAATTGAGGCTACTCCCGTCCTTTTCCACCCCCTCTCCTACTCTTTTCTCATTTTCCCGTCTTTCTTTCTTTTCTTTTTCATATAGTTTCTTTTTTTCTTTTTAACATTTTTATCACTTCTCATATATATCACATCTTTATTTCAAGAATAATACTAATAAGTGTGATTCCCCAATTTTTGTCCACTGTTCATCACATTTAGGTAAAATTAATTGATCTATAATTACTGAAAACAATCAAGTCATCCACGAAATTTAGGTCAAACTTGGATAATTGAGAGCGTCTTTCTCCACACGCAATAATTTGTTTGGTACAATTTATGATAACAGAGTACAGCTTAATAGGGAAGAAGGCAGTTGAGAAAAGAAAATTGAGTATAATTTGGTGCATGGAAGTGATACCACCCAAATTCCTGTAACCAACCAAACCCCTTGGATTATAACTAATACCCCAACCCTTTTAACTCCAAATTTGTAGAACCATCATTTATTGATAGGAATCAGGAACGAGAATAACTCAAGAAAACTGCACATTACCGACTGCAACAGAAGCGGAGAGAGGGCACCTAAATTAATTTGAGCACTACATTTATTACATTTTAAAAAACTGCAACATTTAGAAAATGATTTTTGTGTAACAATGGAAGGAGAGGAGAAATTATTATGTTCAATAGGCACATTAAACTCAAGCTCAACAGTTGAACGCCGAGTCAAAATGAGTGTGTTGTAGTCATAATGTCAGTTTCAATGTACAGAGTGAGAAGTTAGAGATGAGCCAATTTGACAACAGAGGCATCATGCATATTCCCCTTTCTTCCCACGAGGCGTTGAATCTCATTTCAAATGAAAAAGAAACGGTTTGATTCTAACAATGACATCAAAACTCTATTCAGGAGAAAAAGAAACCAACAATTGCACATCTGACACAGATCAGCAGGGGAACACCTCCACCATTTGCTTCTTCTGCTCACACCTTCAACAACTCCTGAAATACAATTTGCAAATTCATGTTCACTCAACCACTGGAAAAATATTGTTGTGATAACGAAGTAAGTTCAGTGCCTTGTAAGCACTTCGTGAAATGAAGAGATCCCAAATAAAAAACCTACCAATGCTCGTGCTTAAAGATTATAGTTCTAATACCCAGAGAAAGGAACAGTCGAGATGGATCATACCTTCTCTTTCTGCTTGTATATGACATCAATCTTCTTCATATAGTCATCTGTCAGTTTCTGCACTACGAAATCATCTTAGCTTGAGATAACCAAAATACGATGCAATTACAAATGAAACATTAAGAAATCAAATCACAATACGGGCACCGGAGAAACAAATCCCCTAATATATAAATTCGACACTAAATAACTACAAGAAAGTTCTTCGTCATCTTTTATGTAATGAATACATCTGGTTTCCCAACAGCTTGTGATTTAACCAAAATTTAGCACAAACAAGAACAAGGCATGATGCCTTCAGAAGGAATTACATCCTCCACTCCTATCTGGGCCTTTATGCGAACGTATTCAAATTCCAACTCAAAATTGATTAGGATCAAAAGCCCTAAACAACAGAAACAATAACAAACCTGCAAATCGCTTGACAAGTCCTTAACATTATCTTCCGAAAGTTTTTTCTCCTGATACAAAAGATAAAAACATTAAGGAAACCAGTAAGAAGTAAAACCATACAAGAGACAACGGAGCTTGCTCTTTAGAAGGCAGATCAATAAAACATAGAAGCGAAAGAAAAGCACCATAAGATTAAGGTATAAAGATGTATGCTTTGCTGACCTTTTCCAGTTTGTCATAGGCTTTCAAGGCATCTCTTCTTATATTCCTCACCGCCACCTGTAAACAGAAAGATGCAGGATGTCATCTCAGAGTTCATGATCAGTAGCTGTTTAAGCATAGATCCCAAGAGTCACGACAAATAAACTCATTGCAACCTGGATCAGGACATATATCTCAATCTATTTTCATCTCCACCCCCTTCCCATAAAGGAAAAATGAAACCATACCTTCCCTTCCTCTGCCTGCTTAGCAACAACCTTTGACAATTCCTGCAGTGTAAAGTACGCAAATATATCATCCACAGAGGCAGTGTGAATAAGGAAGGAGGGGCAATCTAGATTAAAAAATTATATAAATAGTGGAGATTAATTTTTTTTCTCTTATTTACCCCAGCTTAACACCTCTAATTCTTATTACTTTTCAATATTCAATATGGAAAAAAAAAAAAATGAAAAGGTTTTGCAAAATTGAAAAATGACAGGTATAAAAAGTTAGAATGTAAACTTCTGCAACTTCAAGAAAATTTCTGGCTCTGCCTTTATCATCCACATTCACTTGCTAATAATGTGAGTTGAGGAAAATACCTTTCTCCTTTCGGATGTGAGTTGAGGGAGAGTCAACCGTATGACTTCTCCATCATTGTTTGGAGTCATTCCCAAGTTAGAGTTTACTATGGCCTTCTCTATTGACTTTAAGCTGAAGATGGTGACTCGTTAAGAGTTAATGCTGATAGCCAGAAACATTATACAAATATTACACTGTAAAGCTGGATAACATCATTCTACAGCTAATGATAATAGGATGATTATTATGTCCACAGCAGTCTCAACCAATGAACGCAAAGAACTGAAGATTAGAGAAGATCTAATGGGTCCATGCGAAACATTTTATACAGAAAAACAGGAATTACAATGACGAAATTCTGAAGCCTTAAGTAGGTCCCTCTAAGAAAAGCAAGCTAAGAATAGTAACATGTATAGATTTCAAACGTATAAAAGATTGAGGAACATCCTCAATATTCAAGGGTTCATGGTAAAAGGTATGATTCTAACATAACAGAGATTTGCAAGAACTTAATCGGTATAGTGTTTGATTTTTATAAGGTAACGGGCACACACCAATGACCAATAAATCCCAAAAGATTTCCAAAATCTATTCAACTCAGCCAATTGACACATGGAATACCTGGATTTATCATATGGCTGGATCAAGAGAGAGCTTGCATCAGGTGTACTAATTTGGGCAATGCTCTTCAGGCCAACTGGACTGCCGTAATACTCCACCTGAAAAATCATGAAAGCGGCAAATAAAATTTTGATTGTCATGATACTCATTTGAAATTTGAGAAAAAAAGAAAGAAAGAAAGAAAGAAAGAAAGAAAGAAAGTTCTAAGCAGACATATTGAGGCAGCTATCCACTAAGCGACCCGAATTTAAGAATTGCCAATACCTCAATCTTATCGAGCATAGCAGGGTTTGCTCTCCCTGTCCTTATTGAGTTGAAACTAGACCGAACAGTATCGATAGTCTTTTCCATCCTTGCTCTCTGGAAAGTAATTGGATGATTATTGGCACAATTTTTCCTAAATTTAGATTGCTTTATTAAAAGATGCAGCAACTCTCCAAATCAATGATCATAGGAACTCACTACATCTTTCTCAATCAATGCTTTCTCCGCTTCAATTTCTTCGATAGTTGCGGCCCTTATGACTCCTCTTCTAAAAAAAATTGATAGCCAAAAAGAGGAGGAGAAGAATATCAATACAACTGAAAAGCCACCACAATCAACTTCAGGTAGCAATAAGGCAATGATCAATCCAAATATGCAAAATGCTTGTATGTTTACCATTTCTCTAGGGCGGCAAGGTCCGTAAGAAAGTAAATGAAATAAAATAAATGGGCTTGCCTGTATTTCGACAGATTCCCTGATTGAAAGGGCTGGGTAGGAAGCATTAGGGCATGTCGCCTGATCCGGATATAGTTTGAAGCTGATTTCCATGAAGAAAGAGGCGTGGTAGTGGAGCCGCATTTGATGCAATTTAAGCCTGCATTATAATCTAGAAGGAGAAGCGTTGCAGTAAAGAAAGCAAAAACGAGAAAGCAAATTTGGGTTGAAGAGCGAGGTAGACGTACCTCGGATGGAGAGGAGGGCTTTGGGAGGGGGGATTTGTTTGGGTCGGAAGACAGAACGGAGAGAAGTGGTGGAGGAGAAAGGCGTCGCCATGAAAACCGAAATGAATGAAGTGAAGATGATAGAGATGATGAAGGGGAAAGGTTAGAAGTTGAGAAGTTGTGGATAAGAAATTGAATTGCGAACGCGAGGAATACAGTACTATGCCAGCGGCGCCAACTGATAGAGATAAGACGGGAAGGTTAAAAAGTAAAAAATAAAAAATAAAAAAAAGGATAAAAGCCTCCGGACACCTCCTCCCACCTGCTTCCATCCTCGTTTCCACCAAAATTTTCAATTTTTTCAACTTTTTTTCTTTTAAAAATACTTTTTTTAATGAATAATTCCTTCTGCGGACTGTTTGTTCGTTTAATAGCAACGTATTATCACATAACCACCAGATCTCCACTCTCTTCTTTTATCCCCCATGGAGCTAAAAGAATCAACGGCTTTCCCAGTGCCAAACCACCAACAAGACTCGGATTCTTACAATTGACGGCGGTGGAACAACCGCCATTGTAGCTGCTGCCTCTCTTGTTTACCTAGAGGACCTAGCCCCTAGGCTGGAATCTCCGATTCTTTCGACCTCGTTGCCGGAACTGGAATAGGCGCTATTCTCGACGCCGGTTGCTGGCCGGAAAGTCGATGGACAAAGTCCTGAAGGAAGCTTTAAGAAAATTATGAAATATTAAGACACCCTAAAATGGTTTGGGTTTGAATTTATTATCTTGTATGAGCGGTGAAAAGAACTGTCTTTTTGGAAAGCAGCTGACTGAAACACAAAGCATTCAATAAAGGTAACTTCTTTTTATTATGGCCACATAAAATAATTGAAATTAGTAGTTCACGCAGATTCGGAACGTTGGTTTTGGACGCCACCCTGTTATTTAAATCTTTAGTTTTTTCGAGACTAGCCGTTGCAATCTGCTTTTTCCCTTCTTCTTTATTCATATTCCCCTTCCTCTAGCTCATCCTCATAGTCATGGCAGCCTCAGTGGATTCTCCGTCATCTTCACATCCCAACCAGGTTCTTCTTCTTCTCTCTCCCTCTCGCTCTTCTTCTTCTTCTCTCTCCCTCTCGCTCTTCTTCTTCTTTTTCTAATGCATTTTCTGCAATGATTTCAGGGATCTACCAGCTTCGTGGGTTCTTCCCCATTGTTCAGTCCGGCTTCCGACAAGCGTTTCTGGAGCTCCCTTCGAGGTAGAATAGACTCCCTTCTTGAGGAACGGAATGTAAAGTCTTCAAATCTGGATCCTATCATGCCCCACCAATTAGTGAGTGCCTTTTCTCTTCCATTTTCTTTCTCTTTTCGGGCCAAGTCAAGCTCTAAAATTTTGATGGGTTTGTGGGGATAGAACACCAACAAATCGGAAAGGGCAAAGAAATTGAAGGAA
This sequence comes from Cucurbita moschata, assembly GCF_002738365.1. NCBI lineage: Eukaryota > Viridiplantae > Streptophyta > Magnoliopsida > Cucurbitales > Cucurbitaceae > Cucurbita > Cucurbita moschata. Next base: position 1,018,921 of record NW_019268579.1, read on the forward strand.
GATTCTTTGCTTTTGCTGAGGGGTTTCGACTCGGTTGGCTATACCCTATCTCAGCTGTCCGACAATTTGGATAGTGCCTTACAGGTAACGTCAAACTCATTCCTTCCATTTTCTTTGTTCTATAGTTTCCCTTAAGGACTTGCAATCTTCTTTTATTCAAATTCAGTAAACTCTGCTCTTGAACCCCACAAATGGATATTTGATTTTGAGGTATGGTTTCAGGGCGCTAGGGATCTCGTCAAAGCGCCAACCTTGACGGAGATCTTCCAGAGCAACCTCAAGAACTCGGAGGTTGAGGGAGGTGCTTCCAAAAGGAAAGACAATGAGTGGGAGGAGCCCAAGCAAGCAGCAAAGAGAAAATTTGATGACAGTCATTGCACAGAAGAATCAGATGTCGATTTAGAAAAAGATAAGCAGCAAAACCCAAAAGACAAGCTTCAAAAGGCCAAAACTGTTGGTTTCCTTATCCTTTCATCTATATTTGAACACTCAACCCAATCTCATTCTTGATCAATATTAACTTTTGGGCCTGCGTTTCTTCAGCTTGCAGTTACAATGGCAACAAAATCAGCCTCTCTGGCAAGAGAATTGAAATCATTGAAATCCAATCTATGTTTTATGCAAGAACGATGTGGTATACTTGAGGAAGAGAATAGAAGACTTCGGGATGGGTTTTCCAGAGGGGTCAGACCAGAAGAAGATGATCTGGTCCGTACCAAATTTATGTTTATGATTGTTTGTTCTTCATTATTCCCAGGTGTGTAAATTAGATGATGAGTTATATGGAGTCTGTTTGTTTGATGGAATATCAGGTTAGGCTTCAAATGGAGGCACTACTTGCTGAGAAATCCAGATTAGCAAACGAAAATGCAAACTTAACAAGAGAAAACCAATGCCTTCACCAGCTTGTGGAGTATCACCAACTCACATCCCAAGACCTCTCTGTATCTTACGAGGAAGTCATCCAAGGCATGTGCTTGGACTTCTCCTCACCACCACCAGCCATTGCTGAAGAAGATGAAGAAGATGATGAAGAAGAAGAAACCAGTGGAACACCTAGAGTTGATCTTTTTAGCTTTTCTACCTCACTTGATGAGCTCCACCAAGAAGAAGAGTAGAGGTGATTTTGGAGCAGAAGATTTCAGAGCTCTGGTCTTCAGTATCTTTTCATTTTACATTCCTGTAATCAAGTAACTTGATGATCGTCACTGCATTTATTTAGTTCAGAAATAAACTAATTTATTTAGATCATCTTTTTTTTCCCTTTACACGCCAAAGCAAGTTTTTGGTACGTCGTTTTATGCGACAAGACCTTCAAAACATATCATAGCTTAACAGAAGAAGAGAGGAGGAGGAGGTATGGAGTTCAAAAGAGAGATTGCTTGACAAGAAGCATTAGAGACTAAAATCACATCCTTCATTTTCTCCAGCACTTCAGAAAGCATTCCACTCCCTTTCTCATACTAAACAAACCAAACCAAAAGAAACCCTGAAGAATACTTTTGACCTTCTGATCTTAGAAAGTTCTGGAGAATTAGATTTTTCAAAGTTATATATCAATTGGTGATAAGTTTTCAGTTAGCATGGGAATCTCATCATTCTGGTCAGACAATGAACAACCAATTAAAAGAAAATGGTAGGATGAAATGAGTTTAAAGACAAAGCATGCCATTTGCAAATTGGTTGGCAGGCGCAGTAGAGACCCTGTTTTCTCAATGGAAGGATTGGGTTGCTTAGGACTTGGAAGGAATGAGTTAAGTTGCCCTGCCAAAGTTAAACAACCATAAATATTGAGAGAATAAAAATGTTTCCATTCTAACACTTCCTTCCTTCTCCTAAAACCCAAAAGGTAAGAAAATCATGAACAAGAGGTTAATAGACCGAAGGAAACAAGTTCCTACAACTTTCGCAGTGTACATGCACCAAGTTATAAATCTTTGAAGTATTTGAAGTACAATATCGTACGCAATCCATAAACGCCGAATGAACTGAAATATTGAGCCAAGCTCCGGCCGCAGCCCATCCAGAAGGTTGCATCGGAAAAAAGTAGCATGGTCAGTTGAAGGTAACAGAAAACAGAGTCATGTCAGGATTTGTGACTGCATCTGAAATCAAATTCGGCAGCTTTGAGATCAGGGACACGTGTTAGCTTTTCAGGGTATTCCTTTTTTTTCATGGAAGCAAAATATTGTTGAAGGGTCAGTAGTAAACACATGTATTGTATAGATACATGTATAAGTGCATATATGATATGCATAGATACATGTAGGTTAGTGACCCTGACATCTATCTATTGATACAAAAACTGGTAAAGAGAGGAAAAGAACAAAGGAAAATCTCAAAGTAGCTTCGCCTTCGCCACTTGAAGAGGATAAGATGATATCTTTTTGAAGAAAAATCACCAAGTTTTAATGATAAGCGAGAGCGGGAAGCTGCATCCAATTATTCCAACGCTCATGGAGACGGTGCTTCTCCAGTTCCACCACCACTCCATCTTCCGCATTCATACCTCTCCTCCCTTCCTCAAACCAATTCCACCCTTACAAACTCACCCTCCTCTTCTCAGGACCTCCCTTCGTCGACGCCATCGTCTTTCCATAAACTCCGTTTCACAGAACCCATTTCAATCCAGCGAATCGATTCCTAAAAATCCGGAAAAGCCACAGCCTAGAACTCTATTCCCAAGTGGGTTCAAGCGGCCGGAGATCAATGTGCCCAGTGTCGTGCTGCAATTGGATGCAGCAGAGGTCTTGGATGGTGGTGAGGACTTGGATTTGATCGATAGGTCTTTGTCCAAGTGGGTTGGGATGGTGGTGCTCAATAGTGGGGAAGGCGGCGGTGGCAAGCTCTACGAAGCTGCTTGTAAATTGAAGTCGGTGGTGGGTGACCGAGCTTATTTCTTGATAGCCGAGCGTGTTGACATTGCGACTGCCGTCAATGCCAGTGGAGTTGTCCTCTCTGATCAAGGTTGTGTAAGAAAAATACTTCCTGTCATCCCAAGATTTTCGTTGCCTCAAATTTTCAATGGGCATCTTTCTTTAAGTGAAGTTTAAACTTGGGGGAAAAACGTGTATAAGCCACCTGCTTGATGGAAGATATACAGTATGGTTTATGATGAATATAATATAAGGATTTCATAATTTTAAATCACAGGAAAGACGAACTGGGACTGCTATATATTTGTGCTTCGTTGAGTAATTTGTTTCCATTTGAATCAGGTCTCCCTCCTATTGTGGCCAGGAACACAATGCTGGATTCTTTATCAGATTCCCTGTTTCTACCTCTGGTAGGAAGGAACGTAAAATCCTTAATTTCAGCCGTAAATGCATCCAAGTCTGAAGGAGCTGACTTTGTTTTGTACGATTTGGATGAAGAGAAGCTTGATATGACAACAGATTCTGTGTTTAAGAATGTAAAGATCCCAATATTTGTACGACTTTCCTCATATGGAGAGAACACGAGGTTTGTTGAGGCATTAAAATGGATGGAATTTGGTGGAAGTGGGTTAGTAATCTCTTTGCAAGGTTTGAGGCTGGTGAGCGATGATGTTGTTGGTAAATTATTTGACTCCATATTTACAGAAAATGGAAGAAATGAGGACGACATTGAAAGTGGTGCTCTTGAAACAACACAAGTAGCTGGTTTTGTTAATTTGGAAGATAGAGAAAAAGAAGTCATAGAAACAGAGAAGTTAGTATTGCGTGAGGCCATAAGTGTTATTCAGAAAGCTGCTCCAATGGTGAACATTTAATTAAACCATTTGGTATCTGGTTTACAAACAAAATTCCTAGCATCTTCCTTTGTTACCGTCTTCCTTATTTGATATCATCTGCATTTTCTCAATCTTGGATGGTTTTAAATGGCAGATGGAGGAGGTTTCGCTTCTCAATGATTCAGTTTCACAAATTGATGAGCCATTTATGCTGGCTATAGTGGTAATTGTGTGCTGAACTTCAACAAACTCTGGTTGCAGGATGTACATTGGAAATGGTATTTTATCATGAGCATTAGCCACATAATTGGGTCATACTTCCAGTTAGAACTGCATATGAAATAATTTAGGTCCGCTTGATAATCATCAAATTTTTGGTTTTGAAAATTGTGCTTGTGTTCTCATCATTCTGAGAAAAGAATTCTTTGTCAAATTCCAAAAACAAGACAACTTTTTGAAAACGCTTTTTGTTTTTAGTTTTCAAAACTTGGCTTAGTTTTGGAAACATATGTATGTATAAAGGGGATAACAAAACAGGGAACTCATAGGTGGAAGAAGTATTTATAGACTTAATTTTTTAAAAAAATAAAAAGCTAAATGGTTATCAAAACAGGACCTTGATGAGTCCTTTAATACAATTCTTTTCTTGTCGTCCACCTCCTTATGGGATTCAGTAGATGAAAAAAAAAACATTACTACCACTAATGAGACTTATGTTTTGTATTTGTGACCAGGGTGAGTTTAATTCTGGAAAGTCAACAGTTATTAATGCACTTCTTGGAAGTAGATATCTAAAAGATGGGGTTGTTCCTACGACTAATGAGATAACTTTCTTGAGGTTCTCCAAGTTAAATTCTAATGAACAACAACGATGTGAACGACATCCAGATGGTCAATATATATGCTATCTTCCTGCTCCCATCCTTAATGAAGTGAGTTTATTCATAATCTCCTCTTGAATTGTTGTGATGGTATGTGCTTCATAAATTAGAATATGCCCCACTGGAATTGTTATTCCTATTTTCTTCTCCTTGATCTATATTTGCGTAACTTGTAAGAAGTGGTCCTTCGAAATTCCAAGATATTAGGTACCCAATTCAAAAGATGTTCATTTCACCGCATTTTAACAATTACCTTGGTTTATAAATTCTAGCTTTTCAAGGAATGCAATAAGTGACGATGAATTTACATTTATTAGGTATTAAAATTTTACTAGTTGTTTGTGAAACCCTATTTATAAGACATACGAAAGATTACTCTGTGAGTGACTATATCTAGTATTTCATATCGCATCCCTTGTTATCCCCTTCCTTGTTTCTATGTTCAGCAACATAGTTTAGAATCTCAAAAACAGTGAAAAGAAACTTAAGAATGATCTGAAACGTTACATTATCTCCATCCATTGGGATGCCCGCATGTGCATTAGAGTAGATATATACATGTGTCTGAATACAGACATGTGTTATTTGATGTCTAATTATAGTTTTTCTAATTTTTTCAATGCAGATGAACATTGTTGATACACCTGGTACCAATGTCATTCTTGAGAGGCAACAACGTCTAACGGAGGAATTTGTGCCTCGCGCAGATTTGCTGCTTTTTGTTATTTCTGCTGATCGCCCATTGACTGAGAGTGAGGTATGAACCATTACTGTAGTCTTTTTTATCCATGTGACTTACTACTTTATGTAAGGACTATTAAGTTGTTACCTACCACTCACACTTGGAGAGAGAATTTTGGAGTAAGCATTTTGAGAAGCCTGTACGTTTATACCTTTACAAGAACAGATCATGGTTTGGTCGTAGATTGCGAATGGCCTCTTCACATCTGAATAAAATCATCTATGGTTTTTACTTTCAGGTTAGCTTTCTTCGTTACACACAGCAGTGGAAGAAGAAAGTAGTGTTTGTGCTGAATAAATCTGACCTTTATCAGAATAGCCACGAGGTTTATTTAAAAAACATTTTTTTTTTCTTGGTGTACTTACACCAAGTATGTAGCCGGTAGATTCATTCTGATCTGTTTTTATCCATGTAATTTGTGGCTTGGTTGCAGCTGGAGGAAGCCCTGTCCTTTGTCAAGGAAAATGCAGCAAAATTGTTGAATACTGAGCATGTATATGTGTTTCCAGTATCTGCAAGATCTGCTCTGGAAGAAAAACTTTGTGCTTCTCTGGATAGTGGAGAACCCTTATCGCCCTCTAATTCTTATTGGAGAAGCAGTAGCTTCAACGAACTTGAAAATTTCTTGTATAGCTTCTTAGATGGGTCAACAAGTAATGGAATGGAAAGAATGAAGCTTAAACTCCAAACGCCTGTTTCAATTGCAGAACGACTCCTTTCTGCTGCTGAAACCCTTGTGAGACAAGACATACATTTTTCCAAACAGGATTTGGCGTCGTTAAATGAATTAGTTGACGGTGTAACAAATTATGGAACGAAGATCGAAACTGAAAGCATCACTTGGAGAAGACAAGCCTTATCACTGGTATATATACCCATTCCAAGTTTTTACTTTTCACTTATTCATTAGGTAGAGACGCGAGTTTTTTCTGTCTTTATATACTGTCCTTGTGGATCCGTGTAAAAATGCAGATTGATTCTACCCAATCACGTATTATGAAGCTTGTAGAATCCACTCTACAATTGTCAAATTTTGATATTGCTGCCTATTATGTTCTGAAAGGGGAAAAGACTACCACTCCATCTGCTGTCTCGAAGATTCAAAATGACATCATTTCCCCTGCACTATCTGATGCACAAGTAACATTTTTTAAATGTTAGCTTTTTTGCGTTCTGAATTTATTAGATCCTTTTTTGTAACCATTTGGTTTTTAAAAATTGAGCTTGTTTCCTCACAATTTCTATAAAATACTTTTCAACTTTCTTCATCTACAAACAGTTTTCAAAACAAATCAAAGAAACTCACACGGTGGAAGTAGTTTGGTATGACAATTCTGTAATTATCAATGGACTTTGCCGGCTTCTAGTTATTTATTTGTCCTAAAAAGATATAGAGCTATGCATCCGTCCTAGCTCCAGGGTACAGTTTGAATCTTCTAGTGTTTATGTTTGAAGATTTTCTGAAGCTTTGTTGATCCATCCATGCAGTTTTCTTGTTATCTCTGAACGTCTCTAATTTTTCATAATTTTATGTGCCTTATAGAAACTTCTCCAAGATTATGGATCCTGGCTGCAATCATGCAATGCTCAGGAAGGAATAGTTTACCAGGAATCCTTGCAGAAACTATGGCCATCTATTGTTTTTCCAGCTACCCAGGTGCAGTTTGGGACCTATGAGTTGCTGAAAAAAGTAGATGATCAAAGTTTGAAAGTAATTAAGAATTTCAGTCCAAGTGCTGCTTCCAAGCTGTTTGACCAAGAAATTCGTGAAGCGGTGAGAGCTTCTTCTTAAGCCATGCTCGTCATTTTTTAAGTAGGAAACTGGAAATTTTACTTCATCAACGATTATGAACTTCCCTGTTTTCCATCATCAAACCTGATGGTATGTTGTTTTTTCCAACTTCAGTTTTTGGGAACTTTTGGTGGACTTGGGGCAGCTGGTTTATCTGCTTCGCTTCTAACTTCAGTACTTCCCACCACAGCAGAAGATCTTCTTGCCCTTGCCCTTTGTTCTGCTGGCGGGTAATGTTCATCTTCCTTTAGCCTTACCCAATAACAGATTTAACCATTTTGATGCATCTTCTGCAACTTCTTTAAACTATACGTTTGTTGGAGCAATAACTTAACTTCAATGACAATATCTGAACTTCTGACGAGGTTTTTTTTTTTTTTTTTTTTTTTTTTTTTTTTTTTTTTTTTTTTTTTTTTTTTTTT
>NW_019268579.1:1027316-1033873 GCF_002738365.1 Cucurbita moschata
TTTTTTTTTTTTTTTTTTTTTTTTTTTTTCTGTTTGATAGATTTTTGGCTATTTCAAACTTTCCAAGTCGTAGGCAACAGTTGGGAAGTAAGGTAAAAAGAACAGCAGATGGATTTGCTCGAGAACTTGAAGCTGCCATGCAAGAGGATCTCAAAGAAGCTGTTCGAAATTTGGAAACTTTTGTGAGTGTCATAAGCAAGCCATATCGAGATCAAGCACAAAATAGGTTAGACAAACTATTGGAGATTCAAGACGATCTGTCCAGTGTAGGGAAGAAATTACAAAAACTGCAAAATGAAATTCAAAATCTTCATGTATCGTGACTACACAGACACGTGGAATTTTACCATCTTTCAAGGTCTTCTCAGTCACGTATGTTAAATGGAACGATGTCATTTTCAAAGTATAATGTTCATCTGCTTGATCCATCTTTTCTGGATTCCTTGTTGAGCAATGTCAACAGCACAAAGAGAGCTGAATATTTCCTTTAATATCTCATCCTTCACAGTTTATTTCCATATCTACATATTGATCCATAAGACGTCAGGATTTAAGCAAGGCTGGAGAGTTGGCCAAATTTGAAATGGAGGTTTCACTGCAGATTTATCTACTACTTTTGTACAGACTGGTATTTGGTGATAAGCCTTATCTAAATGGAATTTGGGATCATAACTACTACAGATGGTCATAGTAAAACAAACCCCAACGCAAGAAAAGGTTCTGTTGAGGTTTTGAAGTCGGTTGAACGAGAGCATCATTTTATATGGAACAAATTTGTTGGGAGAAATTGGTGAAGTAAGTAATTATTCCACCAGACTCTCCCTGGATGTGCACAGCAAATGTGAAGTAAGAGAAAATTCAAAACATGGTGAGATTGGTGAAGAGTGGAGTTTCCATGAGGCTCTCGCCAATGGAAATGAAGAAGAGGAGGTGTACGTCCATCCACAAAGCTGAGCAAGAAAAGCTTGGAAATGTGCACAGAAAGCTTAGGCAGCGAGAGTGGGAGCGACATGGGTGAGACTGGCATCTCTTTAATGACATTGGAAGCGGATGATTCTCGCCCCGGTGTCGGATGTTGGACATGGATGCACAAGAAAGTTATCCACCTCCATTAACATCAATCAGCGGCGTCAGAATGGAATCCTACAGAGAAGATGGGCGACTGGTGTCGAGAGCTGTTCAGAATGGAATCCTGTAGAGACTTCTGGTGGTGACTATAACATTTGTTTTTCTACTCCAAATATAGTTTGAAAAGATCATATTCTTTTCAATAACTTAGGGAAAAAGAAAAACAAGAGGAAGGGGAAGAAGAAAGGGGGAAATTAGAAAAACAGCAGTAACATGGGACTGACTGACATCATCATCAATATATTTAGTGGAAGGTTTCGTAGGTTCACATGCAGGACAAATGCATGCAAACCCAAATTGGGCAGCTAGCTGTATATATAGCGATTAAATATACATCATCTTCTCAATGCCCATCCATTTACTTCAACCTAACATCAACAATCAATCAATCATTTCATTTCGATCTATATGCAGCCTAATTAATTACATGCAAAATCGTTCGCAACAGGAAGAAGAACAATCACTTAAAGCTGGGCATTTCTCCTTGTAGATCATAATCTAAATACCGCATATCATTTCATTTTTGTGTATTCTCAGTCCTCATTCCTCAAATGCCACCTAAATCCAAAGAAGCTTTCTTCTTATGCTCAAGTATCAATGCAGGGTATGATTTGTTGTATTGCCCTCTTCACCTCCAAAATGCTTGCTTTCTTCCCATCCATACCCTCCTTCACCTGATCATAGAACAACATATCACAACCTTAGGAAAATAATGCTCAGAATATGTATCTGATACAGTTGTATCCTTGGGTGGGGAGGAAGATATGGATTATAATGATTGAAAATAGCACATGACGATCACGGCTATAAAGACTCTATTGCTTGAAACTAGTGATGCGGTGATATGTTGCATCAAGGAGTTGATTGTTTAGACTATGTATACCTTGGCCCGTAGCTCAGCTATGAAGACTCCATTGCTCGAGGATGACCTTACTGCTGTGGTCTCAATCCGTAGGCCTTGGAGAATAAGCAGAATATCAAGCAATAGTCCTTCCTTATATGGGCAATGCACCTCCAACAATCCCTCACTTCCGATGATTGAAACCTGCAAATTGGTTTTCGGGGACTCCACCACCTTTTGCTTTGTACATCCATCCACTACGCCCTCCAAAATCCTTACCTTTCTTTTGCTTTGTACATCCGTCCTCTGTAGTTCTTCAAAACTGACCTTCCGACTACTCTCGAATTCTCTGTTTTGCGCTTCTAGATCCTGTATTTTCTGACGAAGATGCTTCAGGTACTCCACTGTATCCCCCAAAATGGAGGCTTTGTCCATTGTCGTGGCGAACGGTACAATGGATCTTAGGATGATGAACTTGTCGTTCAGCCATCGGCCATCGCAAGATTTAGATTTAGATGGATTGTGGTCACAATGATGTTTGGTGTGAAGGAAGGGTACAGTATGTAAAATGTTTTTGAGCAAGCGTTGAGATGTGCTAGTGGTTCCCGTGGAAACACGACGAAGATCTGAGCAGCGCGTCCACTTGGAGAAGGCTGATATGGTGGAGCAAGTGACGGTGGTGATGGAGGATGAGTCCGGCCACCGGCTCGACTGGTTTAGGAGGAGGGCTGAGAGCGTGTTGGAGTAGTGGGTGTCCTCCTCTGTAAGCACTGCCACTGCTGCTGGAGAGTTCCCTATGTATATATACGAGCGGAACAAACAGTTAAGTACGAGTACATATAAAGAAGTAATGTAGGTTTGATGTTCACAATCATACAGAGGAGGAGAAGTTGGATACCTAGAGGTGGTGGGTGAATGTGGAAGTGTGGCGGTGGTGAGTGGGGCAAAGGGAGAAAATTGTTGGAAGTATCATCAGGCGAGCGTGAGCCAAGTCGGATGTCTTCAGATAGCTCAAGTTGCATTATTAACTCGCTTGGTTCGCCGCCCCCTGCAGCATTGCTATTGCTATTGCTATTGGTGTTGCTGGTTGAGCTGTCCGAATCCATCTCATCTTCTAATTCTTTCCGGTTGGTATAATGCTCCAATGAAGTGGCAGAGTTTGATGTTGAGAGCTGTGAGAGTGCTGGTTTTGGTGCTGCCCACTGGGTTGCTGCGAATACTGATTTCATGTGTTGGACCAATGCAATGTCTTCATTAACCTGAAATGTTACTGTATCACTGTCTTTCATTTAAACTCATTTTGATGAAGCTGCTTAACACCCCCAAGAAATTGGTGCTTACCTTATCTGTGGTGCCTAGTTCAACCACACCATCCATTACAGGAATGCAAACCACTGTCTGCATGAGATTCGCACACTTTGTTCATGTAATATATACATAGTAGTCGAATGATGGGATCGTATTACCCAATTTATTTCATGAATAAATTGATGGGATCATATTACCTTTATGCCAGCACTCTGATGATCAAATCACGAGGGATCCCACGTCGCCCCCAAACCAACAACAAAAATATTAGTTAAAAAGCAGTCGAATGTTATGACACAATCATCTATAAAAGTAGTAGAGCTGATGAGATAATGTCAAAATACTTCTCAAGTTTTATTACAACCTTAAAACTTTAAAATACTTTTCAAGTTTTAAGGTTAGGATATTGGTTGGAAATTAACGTGACAATTGATATATAAAATTAAAAAACACATATCACTTATTTACAACATCATTCACATGAATACATAAAATAGTTGATGTATAAAATTTGATTACGTGGTGTTATAATCTTCTAAATTAACTATGATGTTTTAGCATAAAAACTATTCAAAAGTTGTGTTTGAACAATTACATTATTGTTGTTACATAAACACATTCAAATTGCATGGTGAGTGCACGAGTTTAAAAGGGAAAATGGTTAGTAATACCTTTGCAAGAATAGCTCTGGAGAAAATTTTGCTATCAATCTCATTAGCACCTGTAATCCACACATGTTTGTTCTTCGCAAATGCCTTCCCAGGCAATCTGTATAAGTAATTCTTTTTCCTTTTTAAAGAAAGAATAAATTGATTTGAAATTAGAGCATTAGTAACCAGAAAGCTTACCCGAGTCCCGGAGGAAAAGAGAAAGAGAAACACAACAAATAGAACCACTCGGACTCCGTCAAGTCCTCGGGAGAGAGGGCGGCAGAGGGGCGGCGGAGGGGGTGGGTGTGAGTGCTACTGTCGGCGGCGGATAAGGAGTTGTAAAGATCCCTGAGCTGATGGGTTCTTTGAAGAGACAGAGAGGCTGCTTGTAGTTGTAGTTGTAGTTGTTGCTGCTGCTGCTGCTGCTGGTGGCCGGTGAAGTCGGTGGCAGCTGCGGGGTGCAACGTCTTGGTGGTCTTGATGGGTCCGTTGTAGAACCCATCTCCCCAAACCAACACCCTGATCATTCATTCACAAACCATAATCCGATGATTCAATATAGTATAATATTATGGAGTGGAAAGATAGATCTGTGAAGAAGTCAAAGAAACTAAAAGCAGCTTGTAATATGTATGCATAGTCTGAAGTACCGGTGTTGAGTGGAGAAGCGCCAGTAGAGAGAGTAAGTCCACTCCACGGATTGCACCGCCAACTGCAACAACCCTTCCATTTTGATCAACATCGACAGTTATTATTATGATCGCTTCTTTTCATTGTGAAGTGATGGGAGTGGAAGAAGGAAGAAGGAAGAAGAGATGGTTTTGGTTTCGAAATGAGGATTGAAAGTTTGTTGGTTAGTTTGGAGTTTTGAGTGAATGTGAGCACCTCAGTTTTGACCGACTGTTAGCTTCTACCAAACAAAATAATAATAATAATAATAATAATAATAATAAAAAAAAAAATTTATCTCTCTTGTCTTATTCATTTACGCCTCCTTGCCCCTCTCAGCTTTTATAATAAATTCCATTTTCATTTCACATTTTGCAGGGAAAGATGGTGCTTTTTCATTCAATACAACACAACACAACAAAACAATATTGAGGTTTTATTTGATAGTGGTGTCTGGTATGAGAGCAGATAAGATTATGGGATTGCCATCGGCTTTGCAGTCTGCATTGTTTACTTTAAGGAAGTGACAAATGGGAAAGGAATGAGTCGAAACCAGAGAAAAAACAAACGCATCAAACAATTTATGTTTTTCTAAACAAGAACTCATGGGATTGGACGAAACCAAGAAAATAGATAGGGATCCTGTTTTGCTTCAACGTCAAATGTCTGGTTATACCTAAAGAAGAAAAAAAATCAAGTCAGAAGCCGAAGAAGAAGAGATGGTTGGTTGTAGCCTCAAGATTTCAGCCGCTTTTCTGACTTTGTTTGGCTTCTTCGCTATGGTGGTGAGCGTTCCAAACACGGGAGTCAAGTCAGTTTTGTGCAACTCAGGAATTTTCACGGGGGGCGATCCTTTTGCCGTGAGTCTGGATTACGTTCTAAAAGAATTGGAGAGTTCGACTCCCACTACAAACAATTATGATTTCTACAACATATCTCCTTATCCTAATTCCTTCGCTTACGGCCATGCTTCCTGCAACCAAAGCCTTACAACCTCAGACTGCACCACTTGTCTTGGCGCTGCTAAGACCAACATGTTGGGGTCGTGTCAAATGAGGATTGGTGCTCGTGCGGTGCTCAATGACTGTTCAATTAGGTACGAGCAAAACCCATTTGATGATTAGACGAGTCTCTTTCCTGATTTGCAATTAGCCCCCTCACTTGAGCCTGAGTCTGTTGATGTCGACTATCTCTTTGAATTGCACTTGTTTCACTTCCTCGTCTCTTTAATCTTATTTGGTTTTTCTTTGTCAATTTTAAAGGATGATTTCAGGACTATGGTTGGTGCTTTCCTATTAACGCTTTATTTGTTTTAAACCATTCCTCGAATAAGAAACCCGCACACCCCCTCGTTGATTAGCAAAACAAGCAGATTCAGCAACCGCCGGGAGACGAAGTTTTAGAGGCACTAATTATAAAACTAAAAACTGAATCACTTCAACTCAATTAAAAAAAGGTCTAGTACTGACCTTATTATATGATACGGAGTGAAAATATCTAAAATTTCACCTTTTACAAGTACAACATGACGGGCAACAAACTATTTCATCATCCCACTCTGTCGGACCTTCGAATTGCCACTTTAAGCGGTGGTACTTTGATCGTCATCAGATGGCCTCTGATCAGATTGGTTATCGGCAAGGTCGTCGGTATCCCGAGCCGGATCAGAGTTGTCCATGGCGGAGCGGACCCTATCGAGGATGGGCTTGAAAGCCATCTCAATGGCGAGCCAACCCAGCGCTAAGGCTCCAAAGACGATAGCTGCTTGCTTGGTATCAGACCGTTTCTTTCCCATTTTTTCTTGCTGTGTCGGCTACGGCTAGGTCTTTCAGAGTTCCCTCCTACTCTTCCTCCTCACCTAGGTGACGAAGAAAATATTTGTTAGATAGAAATGGCAAACCATTAAACAAAGGTCAATTAGTCCAAGGTCTTCCTTTAAGCACCCCCCCCCCCCCCCCCCC
>NW_019268579.1:1034363-1053994 GCF_002738365.1 Cucurbita moschata
CCCCCCCAAAAAAAAACACCGTTACTTTTAGAACTTTATCCGTGTCGGTTTAAAACTTAGGGCAACAAACCTGTATCACACTAAGAACCGTAATGAAACAAGGATAAACGTAACATTTGCAAATCCATTTCACAAGAACCATAAACTGAGTTCTCTTTCAATTGAATCTGGACCAGATGTTTGCGTACTTCCTTATAATTTCCATTACGTCCTTGAAAAGGCAAATTCAAGAACCTGATAAGCTTCAGACTACAGAGCCTCTACCACCCCACGGTGAATTGCTTGTCCGAGTTAATGAAAAGAACGCAGTTGGAGGAAGAAAGAGCTCTAAACTCTAGAGAACTCTCGACTTTTATTTCAAGGTAGAAGAAAACGCCACCAAGAGTCTTACCATCATTACTTGCCAAAATAGTGTCTTCAGCAATCCTACGAAACAAGTTCATATTCATCCTAACCAACTCAAGTACTTAATGACTACATCTTTCAGAGTTGAGTAAAAAAACGAAATATTAATTTGAAGACATACAAGAGTTTGATCATTGTTGATGATATTAGAGTAAATCATTAACAGGGGCAGATCCCAGCCACATAGCAAAGCTACATCGATCACAGAGAAAACAACTGAATAGCATTGTAATAAACATATGAGATCGGACAGTGAATTGCTACACCACATCTTCACGTCACTAAATTCACAAACTTTCCCTATAAGATACAAGTGTTTACACTACGGAGATCAAAATTTGAAACTGCAACAAATCTAGCGTCCACGACCACGACCACGCCCACGGCCTCGTCCTCGTCCACGCCCCAAAGGCTTCCCTATAGTTGCAAAAGAATGGGGAAATACATAAGCAACATATTTGACACTGGGTGGCATACGATTCAGTATAAACAATTTGACTTTCAGAAAACACCATAAAGTACAGGCAAAATGCAAAGACAGCGCATACCTGCAGTTGGTTTCTTGGGCTTGACCCTGGGTGTCTCTTCAACAAGTAAAGTCTCAAGATTCAAGCTGTCAGGTAGAATATAATATCTGATGTTGTTTCCCCTCACACTTAAATGATCCATGGTAACTGGATTTTTCCCCTTTAGAGTAAGCTTTACAGCCTTCAAATGTGTATTCATGCTGATATCCACACCTAAGTGATACAAGAAAATCAGCCCGTCAATGACTTCTAACCTTGACCAATGCTTGGTTTTAAGCAAAAAGAGTAAGAGCTTCTACATCAAGTTCATGCCGTCATTGTTCTTTTTTAAAAAAAAAATAATAATAATACTCATCTGAGCATGTTTTAGAAATAAATTATAGAAAACAGGAACGTAGAGCGTAATTTAGATGCTTCAACATATTAGGCCAAACAAATTTCACAAGCTGTAAGTGCAAGATAGGTTTTTATTTTTCATTTTTTTTCATATCCATTCATTTCAGATCCAACCTGCGACAACTGACTGACCCTACTATATTCTGTTGCCAAGGTAAGTCATAGGATAATAAATCCTAAGTAGGTAACCAACATGGCTTGAATCCATTCTCTCCAAGTCATTTGTTATTTACATGACCCTTATTCAATTAGGCCAAGTCATAATGCACTGCAAGGTATGTTATTCAAGCATATTGTATATATTGACACTTATTTATAGTTTCAAGTGAAATCCTACAACAGAAGGTGTGACCAGCTAAAACTATGACATTGAGTAGAACTCTTCCATAAAAACAGTTGTAAGAAAAGACAACAATAATTAGTTTCAGAACCAGCAGCACATAGAAAAATACATCAAGTGGAAGCTGGATAGGAGGTGTCCACAACAAAATGCAATCTCATCATAATCACCAACTTTTTTTTTTTTTTTTTGGGGTGTGGGGATGGGGGATATAAGATACTTGATCGAAATGGAGTTGGACTTCCCTTCCATTGGGTCTTGGGGTTTGGCTCTTCTATAAGTAGAGAAATAGTGCCCTCCTTAAATGGTCACGGTGAGAGGTGATGGTCGGCATATGGGGTGGAACCACAAGAATTTGCTATGAAACCTAAACCAAAGGTTACATTGGAGGATAATTGTGGAGTGCTTGTTGGCTCTTTTAAATAGAGAAATTGGTAGTTGGATTGCCTTTGCAGAAAAGATCAATAGGGTTCAATTAGAAGCTGGCCAAGACAAAGTAGTAGGATCCATTGATTCATCCAACTGTATCTCCACTAAAACCACTTTCATTGAACTATCCAAAACCTGCTAAAGCTGAAAAGTCCTTTGGTTAAAATAAGTTATGAATCTCCCCAGGATAGACAGGATGTTTGTGCAGTCTCTTACTTACAGAAGCCTCAACACCCCAAGAGAAGCTAAAATAAAGTTCCCAAGTTGGGTTGTCACCCCCAGTTTGTAGCAATGTCGCCGAGAAACATCTACGTATTCCAAGGTTATCAAGAGCCAGAAGGCTTGTGGTATATCATAAACCACTCTAAATTGACAAAAGAATCCAAATTCCAATTATCACTTTGCACTGAGATATTCTACAACTTCCAATATAGTGGCGTACAAAGATGAAAACAGAATGGAAGTTAAAGTTTAAAAAACCTCTGCCAGTAAGTTCGTAAATCTAGGGTTTAAGGGTTTAACAAGATTAATGAAGTTTTTATGCAGTGCGAGTTAGTGAGTGAAAGAGAAATGGAAACCTGTGATGGTGCCATGGACAACGGTTCCATTTTTCAGCTCGATTGAAACTGTCTCATTGTTGAGCTTCATCAAAAACCTGTGAATTCATCAAAACCAAGTTTCTAAACATAAAACGACCACTAAATACATCAAACAACGAGTAGTTCGAGAAAAAAGAAGCTCAGAGTAAGAAAAAAGAAGAGCATACCTAACAAGCTTCATGATGGCGGGGGAATTGCAAAATGTAGGGTTTCAAGCACGGACAAACAAAGGAGGCGGGAGGGGAAATTTGTACAATTTCAAGTATGTGGTACGCCTGATAAGTAAATGGAGAAAATAAGTGGATATAAATGATAATATAAAGAATAAAAGGACGAAAAAGAAAATTACGTATAATAAATAAACAAATAAAGAAGTGGGGTGCTTGGTATGAGAAAATACTGCAGCTGGCGCGTACAGGTACAACCATTACCGTCGCTCCCTACACTCTCCGTCTCTGCTGCTCCGATTTTCCGCTCGTCTTTCCCTTCGTCCTCCTGGTTTCACCATTTTTATCAGTGAGCTTCCTTCCTTTTTGCCGTTCTCCATAGCTTCAAAACATTAACATTTTTCTCAGTACGTAACGTTAGCATTCTAGCAGGTACTAGAGGTACACGTCTTGTTTTGTAGTAACAATAAATCATAAGTTATTCCTTTTAAATAAAAAAACATCGATGATGAAGTTCGATTGGAACTTAGTCATATGTAGCTTGACTTTACATTTACAATGGCTTGCCGCTCCGACAGCATATTTCCCCCAGCTTTGTCGTGCTTCAATCAGACTAGCATTTTTTTTTTTCTCTCTGTTTATGTTCTCCGTTTTCCCTATCGAGACATTCGACAAAATAAAGTCCTGATGCTTTGTTTAATTTTGTTTCGCTTCAGTTCCAGATGAAGATCTGTTACTTAGAACCTGTCGCTCTTTCTGTACTATCATTATGTTTTTCCCTCTGGGCACTGTTTTTTTCTTTTTTTACTGACTTATTTTTCCATATAACGGTGTTTAACATCCTTCGCCATACATGTATTGGTATTCTGTCTGTTTTTCCTCTCGATCTTCTATTTTCTTAAGGCTTCTATGCTCCCTTATTGCTGTTTAGTGGTGCTTTTCGTTTCCCAGTAGCTTCTTTTACTTATTTATTGGTCCTGCCCTTTTTCTTCATGAAAACCCAGGAATGCTTTTCCTGTTTCGACAATTTGTTGTTTACAAAACATAGCTAGTACTTTTTAACATCGTATTTTCAAAAACAAATGGAAAATATGGGGAAATGCCCATTTCATGTGCTAGTAGGCGTTGGGTTTTCAAATGTCCCTTGGGTATGCTCAGGTAAATCGATATATTGGATGCCCCGGGAGAGATGTTCTAGGAATTTTCGATTTATGTTTCTGATTTTTTTTTAAGGAGTTATTTGGTAGGTGACTTAGAGTTACTCTCAAGAAATCTGTAATCGAGTACTAGTTCCCTCTCAATTGTTCTAACAACGGTGACTTCGGCCGATTCTTTCTTCCAGGTTCGTATTTGATTTTTGGGGTGATTTGACGCTTTGGAGCAGCTCTAGCTTATTCTAAGCAAATTTTAGCTTCCTCATAAGTTGTAGCAATGCTAAGAATAGCCAGTCATTTTTTAGTTCTTATCGTTAAGTGTTTCAGTTTGAGGACTGATTCCTTTTGAACTATTAAGGTTTAGAAAGTTGCAATGCAGGAAAAATGGAAGGACAAAATGGCTGCAATGGCTCTGTACAAATGCTCTCTCTGAATTTTGGTGCGAATGTCAACATTGTTTCCCAAGTACCTGGAGATTGTACTAACCACCACCATGTTTCGGCTGCTGATAGGAATCTAAACCAAACTAACTTCCCCCACATAATTGAGTGGACTCAAACTGCAAAAATGTCTCCGACCTTTGTTGAGTTTATTGCTGAAACTTCAAACTTTCCTAGAAAGGAATCTACCAAAGATATGATAGCAGTTGTTCCTGTCAGTTCCATTCAAACTATTGATGGAGTCTCTGAGATTCATGGAGAAATTTCATACAATCATCCCGCAGGTTCATACACTTCAAAACCTACTGATTCACGCAAGGTAAAGCCAATCTATACCAAGCCTAACATATGTGAAATAGTTATGGTCGTTACTGTGCTTTAGGCAATCTAGATCTTGTAAATATAAGGATATAGGCATATTCTCTGCTCTCAGTTTTGGGAACAATGTATATTAGCCATATTTATTGCTTAATCAACATTTATTACTAAATTACACCACTTTCTGGATCTTTTCATGTAATCCTAATATGTGACTTTCGGATCAGGACAATATGTCAGGTAGTCTATCCAAGCCACGTACCAGTTCATCAAGTAGACGAGGCTATTCAACTGACCGTGTAAGCGAAGCACCTTACCACTTGCAAAAATAAGAAATTAAATAAATAAAATCTATTACTATGCTTTACAAAAGAGCAGAAATGTGGTGGCATTAGTTTGAATTGTGAAATATACTCAAATTAGGTTATTTTGTCATCCAAAGTGAAGACAAAAATTAGTGGTGATTCCATATTTTATATTTAATAATCTATATGTTTACTTTTAACTAAGAACTAGCAAGATTGGATGTTATCTGTTGGGGCCAAATTTAACTTGTTTAACATGTCTTCTCATTTCAGCAACGCAGGATAAGGATAGCTGAAAGACTCGAAGCATTGCAGGCACTACTGCCTCTGGCTTCAAAGGTAAACTCGTGTGTCATTATGCCACAGAGAGGCATGAACTTTTATAAAATCTTCTAAGCACTAGATTGACTGATACCGTTCAATATATATCATTATAATAATGCATTGAGTAAGCGTGCTTGAGCCATTCTGCTGTCATAAATTTCCTGAATTTTATTGAGGATAAAACTATAAACGTACTTGAATGCATTATCTTTTGAACTTTCCATTTCTTTACCTGCAGCATAGGATAAATATCTTCTTTAAATCCATTTTAATTTTGGTTTCGCAAGGGAAATCAAGCATCTGCTCTAGATGATGTCATTGACCACATCAAGTACTTACAGCTTCAAATAAAGGTGGGCATCTTCGCCCTTGCTCTGTTTTGTACGTTTCTTTATAGGGTACTTTACAGTTTTGATCCATATGTGCTTGTAGCTTGTTGGCTTCATGGGTCTTCCTAACCACTGCTGGTGTTTTGCCGTCAATTGATTCCCACACTCGGGAAAAATGCTTTCGACGGCTTTCCGTCAATCTATACATAGCTCATTTCCTTCATAGTCTTAAACACACGAGATTTTGAGAGAGTTTTCAATCATTCTCTTTTAGTTAAAATATTTGATAAAGAAATTAATTTTGGTGGGTTTTAAATATTTGAGTGTATGAGGTACTTGGTGAGTTGAGTGTGCTCTTTTGTAATCTCATCTTTTGGAACATTAGTGGAAACATTCTCGTCATCTTTGCATGTGGATGTAGGCATAGTCTGAATGACACAAGTTCTTTTAATTTTTTTCTTCTCTCTTTTTACATTTGTTATTCAGATTATTTTCACTGTACATTTTAGCCTCTGCTCAGGTTTGAAGGGATGTTGGCGTGAGAGAGAGAGATCCATATGCTGGTAATGTAGATAAGAATTTGGCTCATCGAGCCCATACGCTGCTGATTATCTCAAATTGTATAAGCATTGATCCAAAATATTGGAGACTTGTAAAGAAATATAGTAAGCTAGTAGCAAAAACTTGGGCATGTTCTTGAGCAATAAGGGCCCATAGTCATAATGAATAAAATTGTTTCAATAAGCAGGCGACCTGCCAATACTTCGAAATATCTTAACGTACATTATGGTGTTATGGGTGAAGTTGCTTTAAAATGATTTTAAGGGTGTAGATGAAACTGAGGCATCTATGTGGCTGCGCAGGACTTGAGTCAGAGTAAAATAGGCGGAGAATCCTCTTCTGAGCCTTTCCTATTCGTTGAGGTATCATCACATGTTTGATTTTAGCATTTCACTACTTTCTTTTGGAAAGTTCATGCAATTCTCATGTACGGCTTTCTACTATTATTTCCATACTTAGAAATTTGGGGATGGAAAATAGAAGCTCCTTTATTATTGCTTTTGGTAGGGATATGGCCATTACATGAGCCATCACGAGATGCAGGGCGAGCCACTTGAAGAGATGGTAGGAAAATTGCTGGAAGTTGACCCGTTAGCTGCTGCTCAGCTGCTGGAGAACAAGGGTCTATTCGTGATGCCCATGGATTTTGTTGAAGGATTATGCTGAACCATTTAATCAACCATGGAGCTTCCTGTATGAAACAGTTCTCTCTCGGTTAATGCTTCTGCTTTATTAAAGTACCTACGGCTTGTCAATCACCTCACTTGAAAGTAAAGATACCTGGGTAACACTGAAAAATGATAGTTTTGTTTGTCCGTAGCATCATTCCATTTTGGGGAAAAAAAAATCTCACTACGTTTGACAATCATTCTTATTTTTCCTCATGATTTCTGGGTTTTGTTAAGCATTTTTAAAAATTTTGTCAAACATTTTATTAAAACTTCAAAGATTTATGATTGGGTGGTGAATCGATAGAAAGTTAAGTATGATATGTGACACCATTGTACTATTTAAAAAAATAGAAATAATAGAAATAGTAGCGAGGCAATAATTGGGGCATTGCCTTTTATCAGAATATATATTGAAGACGGGACGAAGGGACCAAACCCGACACTAACCTAAGTGTTACACACTGCCCTTATGCATCATTGTATTCGAGATTCAAATTGATGGCCATCTGAGTTGCAGTTTGATTTTGATTGCCACCTGCCAACAATACAATCAAATTAATCGAACATTTGCATTCAAACCAAATTGTAAATACTACTTCTAGAGATGTCTACCAAGACAGAGAAGCCTTTCTAATCCAGTCTACTATTTCAATTTTTCTATGTAAGGATTGGGTTTGCATGGGATTCCTCGCAGCATTGCTGTGAATCGTAATCCAACTTTCATAAGATTGTTCTGAGAGGATTTGGTTAAATGCTTGGGCACTCAATTGAAATGGAGCACGAGCTATCACTCTGTGACAAACCGATAACCAAACTGAGTTTGTCAATCGAGGTATGATAACTTATGTATGTTGCTTTGCTATGCAATGTCCCACCAGGAGGGTTACATGGGTATTGTGAACAGGGAAAATTATTGCGCTAAATCAAAATGAAGCTGACACCTCAATTTGTTGGACCCTTTAAAGTGCTCAAATGCGTTGGACCTAAGCTTATCGCATCCTGTGTTTCATGTCTCCCGACTAAAGAAGGCAATTGGGTACAACAGTCCGGTGGTCCAAATTCCCCCAATTTGCCTGAGAATACCGTTTAATAAACGATGCCAGGGGAGACCTTGATAGGAAGGTGTATGAGAGAAATCATGTAAGGCAAACGTGTGAGCAGAGTGATGGTAAGTAGTTATGAAGTGAAAGGGGAGGAGCTTTAAGGAATGTTTCGAGCCTGTTTTTGAGAGAGAGATTGGGAGAGAGGAATTCTTTCCTTGGTTGTACCCTTGTTGATAAAATAAATAGATTTGGGGTCTATCAGCTTACCTAAAAATGGCATGTGACGAACTGGATCGATCATAAATAACCCACATAATCCATACATAATGAGTTTCAACATATAAATAAAGTCAACCCAAACAAAGATTAAGATTCTACGATTTCATGCTTAATAATGTCTCTTCATCCAAGCTCACTTAGTTCTCTCCCAGTGCTTCCTTGATATCAGCCTGCATCACACACATGCAACAGCCTCATTTCCACTGATAAACAGATTGGTATAGATGTTGAACAGCTATTGAGAAAATACCTCAATTGACAGGGGAGTAGTGGTTGTGCCATAGCGTTTGATGGCACGACCTTCTTTGTCAACTAAGAACTTGGTAAAATTCCACTTTATTCTTGACCCCAAAAATCCAGTTTTACTAGCTTTAAGGAACTTATAAACCGGTGCCGTATCAGGGCCATTCACACTTACCTGAAAACAAAAGATGGGTTGATTTGAACTCAGAATTAATAGTTTAAAGATTTAATAATTCTCTCATTTGGATGAAGGTGACCAACGAAACCCTGCAGCATCATGCACTGATAAGTTTTGAAGTGCAGCATGGTATATTACATGGAGTTCAGCTGGTTGCACCACAGACACAGACTGAGTCCTCTTGTTTTTTTCTGTTCCTAATGAAACATCAAGCTTTCATTGATAAATGAAAGTGGCACAGACAGAATCTCTTCAAGAAAGGCAGTAATAGGAGAATCTTTTTTTCTTTTTCCTTGTGAGAACAAGGTTTTCAAGAGGAGGGTGCCACAAGGCAAACCCAGTAGGTCAATCTTAATAACTCACCTTTTAAGGGCTCCAAAACGAAAAGAAATGAATGAGAGAATATCCAAGATCTGGAGTTAACCATGACCATACTTGAATAAGGTATGTCCTTGAGTTCAAATATCTGGAATTTACCTTCCTGCATGTGAGCTGGCTACCTCACCAATGAGTGGACTTGACCCAGATAGAGGATGGATTAGTGGGATTATGAGTAGCATACATCTAACCTTTTCTGTCTTTAACTATAAACAGAAAAGGTTTACACATTCTGAGAATCATTTCAGACAGACATGAAAAGGAGTAGAGACAGCAAGAAGCAAGTTAGTTAAAATAGTTAATACTAGGTCAACGCTCACGATGAAAGACAGTTGGACAGGAAAAGAAATTTGGTGTTTCAACTTTGAGATTATAAAATTGAAACTTCAAAGTTGTAGTAGACATGAAATTGTAATTAATTTTAAAAATTTGCTTTCCAAAGATGAAAAAAACTAAATAGATTTCAAATTAAGAAGCATAGGTTACCTTCTGGAATATTGGATACTCAGCTTTGAATCTTGTACAGGCAAATTCCTGTGCCTCCTGGCTCGATCCAGGTTCCTGACTCAAAAACTGATTACATGGGAAGGCCAAGATCTCTAACCCTGGAAATCAGCACACAGGTAGAGTTAGCGAAGTAAAGAAGCTAATTGACCAAACTAAAACAAGGAATCTTCATTAATCCATCCTTGCACAAACTAATGTTGTTATAAGCAAAGAAAAGCGCATACCTCTTTCCTTGTATTTGCTGTAAAGTTGGGTGAGCTGGGTGTAATTTGAATCTGTGTAACCACTGCCCAAACCATTCAAATTTCTCCAGGAATAAGAATCCCTGGAATTCAAGTAACCAAGAGAAGCGAGGTACAGAGCAAAAGAAAACCAACCATTTGGAAGCAACATTTACGACAAGAACCACCTTTCCCCGGTAGATGCTTAGATCCACATCTTCTCCTTTCGCATCCTTCACCATGCCAAATAACTCAATTCCTTCACTTTCCACTTCCAACTCTTTCAAAAACAAGGCAAAACTACGAGAACTTACCTTCACCACAAATTCATGAATGGACTTCTCAGACACTGATTGAGAAGCGCCCATTTCTTCTTTCTTTTCTTCTGCTTATGCGTATCCTCTTCTGTTCTTCTTCTTCTCTGGCAGGGGATGTGTGTATTGATATTTATGTATACCATATTTCTTCATTTAAAGAAAATTAGTATAATATTTAAAAAATAAAAAAATAATAAAAAAAATTAAGCCAGAAAATTTAAATCAATAAAAACTTTAAACTAACATCGGTAACCCAACACTTGTATATTTTAAAATTTTGGTGGGTATCCGTCTCAAACACATCTCTTAACTAATCCATTATTGATGATATCATATTACTATTGTTGTCCTTTCACCGCCTATCTTCTTCGCAATGAAAAACCCATTTATAATAAATAATCCAACTTGTTGGTTAAGTAGCATTGATGTTCCTATCAGGTGGTTGTAAATGGAGCAGAAGAAATTAAAAGGAGCTGAACTATGCATTTGACTAAATTTCTTTTTTCAGAAAAAAAGAAAAAAGAAAAAAGAAAAAAGAAGAAAGAAAAGCTGAATCCATCCATGAAGGATGGTGGTCCGTCCATATTTGAGATAGATGGGTGTTACGGATGAGCTCAAAGACTAGTCTCCATCACTGTGTATGCCTTAATGTCCTCCACTATCAATAGGGTCTTCCCGTTCCTCCAATAATTTACAAAGGATCAACAACTTTGTCTTTTTCTCCCAACTTAACTTGAGAGCCTCCAATAGTGTTTCGAAAATCGTAAGCTGCCATCATTGTTGTGTCACTTGTGCTGCCACTGAACTAAGCAAAAAGAAAGAGTAGTAGTAGTAGAGAGTTGGTTGACTGGTTAGAGTTTTGTATAAAACTGAAATCAGTGGCAAACACAGAAACAGTGATTTGAGTTGGTTCAAAATTAACAACCGCCTTTGAAAACTGAAAAATATCTGCATCCCTTTATATTCACGCTCCAGACAAGATTCCCCACCATATTTTGTAATGTGGTCCATGCCATGTGTCCCCTCCATTTTTCCTTCCACGTGGCTCTCCTCTCCACTCCACTCATCAAAGTTTCTAGATGCTGCCACATGTCGATCTAGCAGGCACGTGTCTGGGAGTGAATTGAAAATGGGAATCCTTGCAACAGTATAACCTACCGGAACCCAACCGAATAATGTTTTAAACTTGAAGAGAGAGGGAGGTGAAAGGGGAATTTGGGCATGATGAGAATGAGCACGGAGGACATGAGCTCAGATTTGAGTAGGCAATATGATGATGCGAGGGGCGGACGTGGAGAGAGGAGAGGAGTGCCACGCCTCTGAACAACACCAACCAACTTATTTGGGGAAGGATAGATTTTGGTGGTAGTGGAAGTGGAAGGACTCGTGTCCAACGTTTTGATAAAACAAAAGGACGCGCAAATCTGCAGATATTTTTTTTTTGCCTTTGCAACCCGGAGAGGCGGAAATGGATTTCCTATTTCCCAATAATATTTTAATTGGACACGTGGTCTTCTCTCCTCAACTGCTGACGCTTCCTCTGGATTCTCTTCTCAATTCCACCAATCACATCCCCACGCGTGTCCTCTCCTCCAATTGGTTCCCCACACGTTCCCTCAGGATCGCAGGCTATAATAAAGTGACCAATCACCAAAGGGACACGTGTCTGATTTGAGTGTTCTAGACCCGTAGTAGACTTCAGACATATATTGGAGTGGGTTCTTGTCTTTCGCAATTGGCATTGGCCACATTTTTCTTTTCCCCCAAAACTGAATAAAAATGAACGCCAACAGCAACAGGAGGGTCAGACCCTCTCCGTCGCCTCAGGGCTCCGACTCCAACGACTCTGGTATCCTCAACGAGCGCATACTTCTCCTCGTATTTCAAACAATCAAGTGGGACTTACAGACGCTTTGCATCACCGCCTCCCTCAATTGTAAACTTCGAGCCATAGCCGACAGACTGCTCTGGCGCCAGCTCTGTCTCAATCGAGCTCCCCGAATGGTGGCCACATTGACCACCGGGGCTCCCAATGCCCGCGTCGGCGGTGGATGGAACGCGCTCGCCAAGCTAATGTTCTTCTGCTGCGGCTGCCAGTCCAGCCGCCATTTCAGGGTCGCCCAGCCCCTGCCCGGACATTTCGTCCACGAGTCTCGCTTCTCCAAAACCTCAGGCCGAAGCTTTCTCACCAAGAAATGTCGAGGAGACTTGCTGTACGTGAGCGATCCCTGTGAGCATTCCAACGGGAGCGACGAGGATGATTTGGGGATCTACAGAGGGGTATTTCGGGGATTTATGAGATCGAAGACTAGGGCATTCTTGATCAGACGGCAAGTGAGGTTGGAAGAGAGGACCAGATGCCCATATTGTGGGGCTCGGGTGTGGAGTATGACATCCGCTCGACTCGTACCCAAAAGCGCGGCTAGGCGGCTTGGGACGCATGATGGAGGCCTCGAATATTTCGTGTGCGTGAACGGCCATTTGCATGGCTCTTGTTGGCTCGTTCCTCTATCGTCGGAGGAAGACAGGGCTAACAACGAGGAAGAGGAAGAGGAAGAGGAAGAAGAAGAAGAAGAAGAAGAAGAAGAAGAAGAAGAGGAGGAGGAGGCGGCGGCGGAGTGTGACAGAGAAGTTCGTGAGATTGGGTTTGAAGACCGGACGGTGACAGATGAAAGCGCGAGCTCCACGGGGGAGGAGATAGTAGATAGTCGCGGAGAGGTCCGCGTCCACACCACAGATTAGAATGGGATTTGCATTTGGGCAGTTGGTAGGCCAAAGCAAAGCGGAGAAGCCGATCAAAAAAAGTTAGAAACTGATGTAGAAAATAGGAGGGGGGCTAAGGTATAAGCAGTAAGGGTGAAGACAGGCAGGCTCGAGGAAGCATGGTGTTGGCTGTTTGGTTTTGGTACGACGCTCAGTGGTCTCCCTTGCAACTTACAATTCTGTTTCCAACACCAGCGATTACGAGTATTCTAATCACAATCACTTTTCTTTATCTTTTTAAATTAGAGTAGCTTGGACTTTTGCCATTTATATTCTTTTTTTCTCATTTCATTACAATGCCCAGTGAGCCGGGGCTTTCCAACCCATCCTCCGCTAATTTTCTCTTCTCAAACACACGTGCCTTATTGCTTGAAAATAATCATCACAAATCAGGGCTACTTGTATTAATATCTACACCAGAACCAGGTTGTTTCAATATAAATTTAAATTTTGTGTTCCTGTTTCAACGTCAATTCATTTTAAGACAACGATATGGTTAAAGTTCGACTAGGTTTATTAGAAACATTCTTAAAAACCAAACGTGGACGTGGATACTTGAATATATTGGGGCAACCTAAAATTCTTCTCTTTTCCACTAAAATCCTACGCCCATTTCATTCCTATGCCTACCCTACCACTCTAAATTCATAGCCAACTCTAGCAGCGTTTCTACCAACCTTACCGTCCGTTGTTTCTCCTGTTGTTTCAACCTGCTTGCCACCGATTCCGCGTCAAAACCATCTGCATTTGCATTTTGCACTTCACTCTGATCCGCCCTGACTTCTTGTAGCAATTCATCAACCTCTCTGACGAAGTCTACTCTCAACAGTGTATTATCAGCTTCAACTTCAAGTGATGGCCGTAACTGCCCTTGATGCTAATCATTAAGAGAAGATATAATAAAAGCAGACTCAGTTTAGACATTCCTTAAATTTTATCATCTACATCTCGTTGGAAACCAATTGAGCTATCATATTTACACTAGTATACCTTATCGATGTCGAATCCAGCTGGAACGAGAATGCTAAATGGATCCTCCCGCGGGAAGGTATCAATCATGCATTTTCTGCAGTCTTTTAGCCATCCTTCATCGTTGAAGTTGTCATACATATTCAGAAGATCGTTGAGAAGTCTCATGGCAGGACTAGCCTCTCGTTTGAGAATTTCAGTCTAAAATATTGAGGAAACTTAGAACATGAATTACTAGGAGAATACACATTCTTGCTTTTTCCAGAATAAAATTGAAGGAAAAGAAAAAAGTAATGCTGGTGTAAAGATTAGTGAGTTGACTTGAATAGAAAAGTGCCGCAAGTTACAACCTGTAACTAAAAACCATTTCACTGGTAAGACAGGATCTAAAATGGATTGTGTAAAAAAAATGGACGGAGTGATAAAAACACCTAAAAGATTAAAACAAAATGTTTCAGTAAATCACGAGCACAAGACCCTATTACAACTGCTATAGATAGATAAATTTAAGAATGATCCTTGGGGACAAGTTAAGAACCTTTTCCTTGACCTACAATTGCAAAACTTGCATGTAGGTGTGTGGATTTGAATGAGTGTTCTCTAAGCTCGTAATCAATATGGCATATTTAAAACAGTTTTGAACATGTTCATACCTCAACCCTTCGATATAGCAGATCAAGACTTCTAATTGCATCCTTTTCATCCTGAAGAAAGAGCCAATTACAAGTAAGCACATACAACTAGGCAACCTACAAAATATACAAAGTGAATGAAAATTAAAGGAATTTGAAGACTAATATACATCACGACGTGCTAAATCAAGTCGATTCCATATGACTAATAGAACAAGCTCTGTTAGTTCCCCTTTCTCAGCAGCTTCCTCAATTTTCTGCATTCCAATTGATAAAATATAGTATCAGAAAGTCAATAAGCCAGTTCTGCAATAATTTAATAGTCAGAAGCTTTATGTGAAAAATGGTACGAAATTAGACAAATTCAAAGAAAAATCACCATGAATACTACCCATGAATAGAACACTATAATCATACCTAAGAAGAATATACTAAGAAAAAACCCTAAATATCCTTCATTCGCAAACCATAGCCAAGTCACTGTGCAGGCTCTAGTAAGCAAACTCTACTTGTTTAGTTGAAAACTCATGGTTTGTGTTTGCTTAAGCTATCTTTTAGTGTATTGTCATAAAAACTTCGCCAAAAGCAAGAACAAGAAAACTTCATGCTGATTCGAAGACAACACCCTACTTTTTGAAAGATCAAGTTAATGATTAATAGTAGCATAATGTTACATCAATCAACCCAAAACTTAAAAACTTAAGCTAATGGGTTATGGTAAATTTAATCTAATATCAATACTATTCCTTTTCACTTGTGGACTTCAAAATTTAAAGAAGACCTAACAAATGGGAATCAATACTAACTCGAGAGGAAATTATATTACAAGAGTTCGAACACAGGACCTTCTACTTTGATAGCATCTTAAATTACCAATCAATCCAAAAATTTAAGCTAATGAGTTATATCAATACATTAACACAATAGTTTATTACCTCTTCAACTTCTTCAACAGCTCTAATAAAGCTTGAAACCAGTTTTCTAGCTTTTATGACATCTTCTTCGGGAAATCCTTTCAGACGCATCCCAATCTCACGATATTCTTCTACCTTTCTTTCCTCTTCTTCATCTTCCTCTTGACGCCTTCGATGTAACTCCTTTGTCTTCTCTCTTTGTCGGGCTTGCCATTCCTATTGTAGAACAGGTTAATATCTGATTTTTTGAAACATTTTCCTTTTTTTAATAAAAAAACACGATTAACGAAAAATGCAAAAGAAGAGGAGGCCAACTCCGAAGTTAAATAAGGTTACAAGAAAGCCTTCTGTTTAGCCAAAACATCATCAACAAAGTAACTACAAAAAGCTTTATAAAGCCCACAATGAAAAAATGTAACAAAAAGAACGTTAATGAACATCAAACGAGGATGCAGTGCCAGAGGAGGCGAGAACATTCAGTTTCTAGTGATAAAAAAATGAATGGACCTCCAAATTCATATCCTGTACCAATAATCTTCTTCGTCATATGATCCCCAAACAAGTAATAGCCAGAGAAAAAGTAGACAAAACAATTAAGGTCACAAGTGAGTTCACAAAAAGAAATCAAGTTAAAAAGCGTCGAAGCAAATGTAAAACAGAAGCTAAAGGGATAGAGGGTGTGGAATTAATGACGTCATATCCAAGAATAAAGGATGTTGATTTATATGCGAAAGTGACAGCCAGAGAAGGTGCATGTGACAAAGAAGTAGGAAATAAGCTAGAATTGTATGTCAAATGGGTCGTGGTACCGGAGTCTATGACCCGTTTAATAGAGGATGTAAGAAGACATTGGAAGGGTTGCAATAGGATTCAATGATGCATGCGATTATATTATTTCTGATGCAATTGGAATTTGGCAAAACCATCAAAAGAAATAGTAACCGATCTCTCAGATATATCATTGGTGGAGGCAACGTGAGCAACTTGAGGTCTTTGACCCTTATTCAAGAACTTCCGATAGTCATGTTTCATATGACCAAACTTACGACAGTTGTTACATACAATCTCCTACAAAAATCTTGTCGCTGATTATCGGAACCAAGTCTCTGAGTATTGATGCTCATCCCCTTAGCAACCTTAGAATCATTCCAACTAATTAGAGTATTGTTAAACTTGAGAACTAGATGAACCAGATGGAGGATTTTACGCACGAAGGACTCTAATAAAGGTTTCGTCCAAATAAGGGGTCTCGGAGGCAGAGAATTTGTGATTTAGTGATCCCGAATTCATACGAATGTCCATTAAGAAAGCTCGTGACACTCATCTTCTCTTGTTGAGCTCGTTGAACCTATATACTACAATAAAAGACAACTATGCATAATATCATATATGTTATAACACTATGTACTATTTTTTTTTTTCTTTTTTAACAAGAAACAAAAAAAAATTATTAAAAAATGAAAAAGACTAAAGCTCAAAATGTGATACCTTTCCACCCTCTTTGCTTTTCCAAAAAAAAAAAAAAAAAAAAAAAAAAAAAAAAAAAAAAAAAAAAAAAAAAAAAAAAAGGAAAAATCGATCCAATTCCAAGCTCACCTTGCTTTCAATCCACAAAACTAGCAAACCTCCCAAACATCCCGAGGATTCCACCTGAACCCAATTAATACCTTTTGAACCCCATAAAGATTTTACATGAAGATTCTACAATCTTTTGAGCTACTGATGACAAATTGAAATCTTGAGTCAACACTATCGGGGCAAATGCTTCACAAAAATTCTTCAGACTCCTTCGTTGGATCCATTTCCCAGACCCTGGTGTTCCAAGAAAAAATGTTTATAGTATATCAAAGAGGGATTCACACTTAAATTAATTTTTCTGAATGGTCGCCTTTGGAAAAGAGGGAATAATTTCACGGAATTGTACACTACTAGCCTTAATCATAGAAGAAAAATTGTGCAAACCGGAATGTGATGCAGATAGAAAATCATTGTCTAAAGCCTGTTTTCCTACTGGCACAATAATTTCAGAAACATTCAGATTACCAGGTGTCGGAAAAAGAGAGACTAGACCTTCAAAACAATGAGTCTTCAGCAATGGCATCATCATTATACTTGCAGACTGGCTGACAGTCAATTTTCAAGCTACTTAAACTCAAAAATGATTCATTGTCTAATTCTATAACACAGTTGGGAAGCATTTCTTCTGATGCAAAGTTGACTAAAGAGGAAGGGAGTAAGATTTTAGTACGGTTTACTTTGTCGGGTCCAATGTTGCATTGATCAATAATCGAGGGCGGTCTCTTTGGCATGGACCTCTAAATGCATCAAATTTGCCTCTTGGCTTGCCATTTATAATGGAAAATGTTGTGGGGGATATACACCCGCATCTATCGTATCCCCTTGTTCTCAAACCCTTTTTTGACAATGATTCTCTTCGAGGAAATCCTAATCCATCTTACCAAAAGGCCTTTTCAATATCCAATTTAGTAGCCACCCCTGGTTCTTTTTTCCTGACCCATTCATCAATAGCTCAGGAAATATAAATATATATAATTAGTTTCTTTGAACCAAAATGCTCACTCTATTTCTTTGACCAATATATTTTCTTTCTGATGGTCAGTTAAAAGAAAAATGCATTGATTCTCTCTGGTGGCTACCACGCGCTTCTACTACCTCGAAGAAATCTATCCACCCTCAACATTAAAGAGATCGAACAAAATTTGCATCTATCAGCTTTGTAAAATAACCTTTCAACTTATTTTCCTATACTTTCATTCGTGCTGTCTTTCCCTCTCATTTCCCCTGCTTCATTGTTCTTCCTCTTTTCTTTTCCCCCCTCCCTCGCTCTCATGATCACGAATTTTGGGCCACATCAGTATAATTAGTAAAATAGGAAACACAAGTTCTTCTACGACGTTTAACCATGGTCGCAAGTTTTTGGTCAGCCAGAAAGGAAGATGACGAAATAATTAGAGTGAGGATTTGGTGTGTAAAAATAAATAAGTTTTTCCAAAACATTTTGGCGAACAGGAAACTTCCCCTAAAATCGCCCAAGTACAGAAATTGTCTTTTATTTATGTTAGAAAGTGTTTCAGCTTCAGCAGGTTCTATATAACAGGCATGTGTCACTCGGAAAATCAATCATTTTCATCTCTGTCAAGTGTTAACCCTTTTCCAAACCACCAGAGAGAAGGAAAAAAAAAAAACAAATAAATAGCAAACAAGAAGAAATAGATGAAGAAGTAGAAGCTCAATCAACGGAAAATGCAAATTAGGGAGTAGTTAAATTCAAATATCCACGTACATCATCGTAATACTCTTTGGGAAGCCCATCAATAAGCGGCTCTTCCTTGCTCAAGCTCCTCCTTAAAACTGACCATCAAAATCACCAAAACCACCAAAATGAGAAGTTACGATAAATTCAGTATCTGAAGAGTGAATAAACAAGCTGCAAGAGAGCTAACCAGGACGAGATGAATAAAGCTTTAAGAAATAGGAGGTCGAAAGCTTCGGTAAGGTTGGGGAAGCAGAGGGTAATGGTGGAACTGGTGAGCATCTCAGCCAACGCACCTGTGCCAACATTATAGTTCCGAAACAACCAGCAAGCTGGGAAAGGACTTGGATGCTTGCACGGACGGATTTAAAGGCCAAGGGGCTGAGACCCTCGATTTAATTTTTTTTTTTTTTTTAAATAACAAGGTAAATGACAATTTAGGACTAGATATAAATATGACTTAATCAAGATAATTACTTCAGTAAATTACAAAAATGCCACTTTGTGATATGGGTGCCACCACGCAACCCGCTTTCCTTCTTTTGCCTTTTCAATTAAACAAATGTACATTTGTAGTGTGGAGATCAATCTTTTAGGGTACATTCACCTTTTATGTTTCAATTACTCGTCTTCATCTACTTGTCATGTCAATTGCTTTTATAAATTACATTTAAAATTCATTGTTCTTATTTTATGTTTTAGTTTCTTTATTTTCTGTACTTCTATTACTGTATTGTAGATTTAATTTAATTTAAAAATTAAATGGAGAGGTATTACAAAAGAAAATCGGTGGAGTCATCATCTTCATTGAATAGAAGTAATAGTAGTTCAGATAGATATCTCAAATAAGTAAATTTAGAAGATCTACAAGCATTCCAATCCAAGAATTATATATATATATATATATATATATATATATATATATATATATATATATATATATATTTT
>NW_019268579.1:1055160-1061566 GCF_002738365.1 Cucurbita moschata
TATATATATATATATATATATATATATATATATATATATATATATATATATATTTTCACAGATGTAATATCTGAGACCCAGTTCGTAGAGAAAATTTTCATAAGAGACCTTGCCAACCTCAGAATCAAATTTTCCCCCCGAAGAAAAGTGTAAATAATATTGAATCATTTTCATATTTGATTTAACACTTCTAAAGATGCCTCTAAAGTCCGTTCCATTCCGACACACGTCTGTATCAAGAAACAAACACCAACAGAGACCTAAAACACAACCATAAATTGGCAAGACGCCAATATACGATAGAACAGGTGCATTTTAATCGTTTCAAGTCTTGAAAGGCTAGATACAAAAGAGCAGGTCAACCTTCCCTTCTCATTTCCCCCTTTTTCATCATCCAACAACCTCACCTCTCCCCATCAATATGAGTACTGTCTATGCCTTTTCTTCCCAGCAGAAAATGAAAATGATCTGATCCTAAGTCTGCATTACTCGTCTCGAGTCAAGACACCAACACTTAAAGTTCGATCTCGATAGCTCATAAAGTGTATCTGGAGTCATCTTCTCAAGATCTTTTGCACTATAGGAATCAATACTGTGAGCAACATACTGAGCAAGGGGAGGAGCAATCAACAGTGTCGTAACTAGTCCATGATGATTAAGACTGCGCATTCTCTTGTACAATCGCATCGCTGATACACAATTTTCATAGGGGTCGTGCACACCCTGCCGAATATCATACCTGCAAAACCATGGCCCTCACAGATCATCCTTCACAAGCTAAAAACAAGATTAAAGAGAAAAACATGCTACCACCTACCAAGACAACATTCTCTCATTTTCCACCCACATGATCAAATTTTATGTGTAAAATACCACACTATACAAGGCCAAATGAATTTGATTCTTCAATATGGAAGATGCAGAACATTGGATTTGCTCATGAGTTAGCAATGAAGCGGAAAACGGCCAGCTGGCCTTTGGCGGCTCTTCTTAGCCTTAGCTTAGCCGGTTTCAAGTTCATTTTCTTGACCCTTACGGAGTTTATTAAAAAATAATAAGGAATTCATATTCAACTAGAAACATTCTAGGATGATGTGTTGGATACAGTTTTTTCATTCTTATTGATATCTAAGGCTCGGTTTGATTACCGGCACTAGAACACGTCTTCCAAAGCATTTTAAAAGTATAGTTACTTTTTAAGCATTGAACAAGCCTAATACCTATAGTAACAAATATGGAGAGTCCGTGAGGTCCCAGAGCACAATGATAAGCATTAAGAACAAATCTAAGATTTAATAAAGAACGCATTTAATCTTTAAGCCCAACCTAATACCTAGCGTAACAGATATGGACAGACCGTGAGGTATTAGAGCACAATGATAAGCATTAAGAATAAACATAAAAGAGTTGATGAAAAAATGTATGTGCAATCGCAATAATTTCGTTGGTGTTGTGAAATTCCTTCCTGCTCGCTTAGATCCTCTCTGGATGGCGGGTTTATAGTCTAGCAAAAATACCATGGAGGAATCCTACAAGCTTACAAGAGCTTTAAGTTGGCTTTTAGATCAGTCTTGAGAGGAACAAAAAAAACTTTAAAGACCAGTCTGGGACTAACACCCACTTGGAGTAATTTGTTTAGAGTTTTACATAACTTTTCCCTTTTTGTATCAATAAATAATAATTTTGATAGAGGTCGCTTTTCACATACTCCTGGGGTTTAGGTTTTTGGCTGGGTGATATCTTACTTCCCTCGTCCTCCATTTTGTAGAGAATAATTAAGTTTTTATGTTTGTTTATTTATAAAATACTTGCTTCAGTTGGAAAGAAACGAAAAATTACTCTATCATTCTTTAAATCAATATGAACCAAAGAATATTACCCCAAATATGTTCGAGTAAGGTACTTGAGAGAATGGCTAACCAAATTTGTTTTCATCAATGGAGTATATCTGGCAGTGTCCCTGCAGAAAATGTTTCAGCCAAAAGGTGAATGTGCAAGTATAATGTGCACAAAAAAAGAGAAGCATGTCGTGTAAAATTCAGAGCAAAAACACATTATTAACCCCCTACGACAGGATTTATTGCCAGAAAAAATCATGTTATCAAATGCAGATCACTTAAAAGTTCGAATGCATCTCATTTTCAATAAAAGTGAAACTAATCTACGCATAATTACAACCCAAGTTAGAGAAAATTCACCTTAACATATGATCAGGATAATTCATTCTCAAGCAATCTAAATCATGCTCCAAGTCATGGCCGACAAGAAGCCTAGCTTTACCACCATTCAATCTCAATCTCTCGATGGTTTCTCCATTTAACAAGATTTTTAATACTTTTTCTTGGACTTCTTTCAGTGGCATGGCATACCTTACACGTTCTTCCGTTAGCCCAGTTACTTCATGCCTACAACATTACCAGGATATGAGCATCTAACAGGCTGGTTTCTAAAAGCTAAAACTTTCCTTCAAGAGCAAGACAAAGACACAGACAAATACCTGTAATTCGTGATTGGTATATGTGGTTGTACAAAAGTATTGAAAATCAATTTCTCGTCTTCATCAACAAGGCAGATCCCAATACAAATGTCCAGTGTGCCATCACTTCCACCGCCAGCCATTACACAATCCATAGCTATTGCTCCAAGGCCTCGATCAGAACGGTCTTCATCATAACAATCTGATAAATCAGTTGGCAATAGACTTGTTCCCTACAACAGAACCCCAATCAAATTTTGAAATGCATGTATGATATCATAAGCTCAGATATTGTGCACTTTAATAAATAATAATCTTAATCGAGGTCGTTTTCAATAAAAGTTCAAATGCTTTTTAGGGGCTTGATGAGACCTGCAAGTGAGGCTTGGTATATTGAGCATTAATATCTCGTTGTGGGCATCGGTCTTTGCTTCTCTTTATATATATATATATATATATATATATATATATATATATATCAACTAGATCTTGCTCTTTTGGATCGGAGTCCTTTTCTTAATTAGTGTTGGACTCCTTTTTGGGGCTGTTTTCTTCTTCTTTTTTTCTTTTTTTCTTGTTTTGTATGGACGTATATATTCTTTCATTTCTCTCCATGAAAGTAGGTTCCGCATTAAGAAAAAAAAACTGATAATAAATGGTTCAATTTCAAGATTGATCCAGAAATATATACTACCAGTAACCTTATTTTTTTAAGAGAACTATCAGTAACTTTATTAATTTTCATATATGATGCATAGAGCACAGGCGACTGACTTGGCGAACAGGAGCTGTTAAGCGGCAAATGTCTTGATGCCCTCTGAGAGATGTGCGATCATCAAGTACTCTCAAACAAAGCCCACAACCTTGCTCCAAGAAAATTTTTGAACAATTTGATTTTGAAAGTGGACCTAAGAGATTGGATTATAATAAGATGGTGTTATGATATATTACCACAAAAAATACACAAAATATCTCACCATTTAGATGTTCCCTCAATGATTCAAATGATTTGCAGTGCTTTTGGCAGACCCCACATCTAGGCTGATGAACAGAGTGATACGAAACTCTCATGTGCTCAATAAGATGCTCTTTCTTCTTATATTGCTTGTAGCATGCAGAGCATTTATGTCTGTAAACAAATATACACTATAATTTCCATCGTCAACGTCAAGTACTCAATAAGACAAAAATTGGAAACAATTGCAGAGGGTTAAATGAAAAGATGCCAACCTTAGGCATTCTTTGGTGGTGATAGAAGCTGCCATGATAGTTTCTTCTTTTCTAATAAGAAGACAATCAAATTCAATTCAGGTAAAATAGCAGTACAGTCTCATTATGAATGGTCAGTCAACAATATTATATACCGTAGAGATACTACAACAACAAAGTGAAACCCTCTCCTAAGAACCGTGTCTGCTTATTGGTTTATGGGAGTGATATTGCTAAAAAGGAAAAGATGTTTGGGGGAATGCGTCATTTCCGAGCTCCACCTTATCATGAACTCTTTGGTTGGACTACAAAAGGAAATTTCGCAGATAAGAGAAGAGATGTACAAATTACAAAATACTTGGAATATAACTAAATACGTTGCTATTTTTTTTGCAAGAATGTAAAGTAAATCTTAAAAGAATTAATGATCAAACTTCAGACGATAGAAAAGCGAAGGATGGCTGAGAGAAGAACTACGAGAAAAATCGAAAATAAATCTCTCTCCAGCGAATTTGACAAAGGATTATTAAACTGGTGGAAGCGCACCTGAATAGATCGTTCGTGATCGCTGCAGAGCTGCTAGTGGTGATAGTTTGGCTAGAAGACGCAGTGGAAGAGTTGTTTCCCGCCCCAGGCCCACATTCTCACAAGCTTTTTCGAAAACCCTACTGCAATGGAGACTCTGTATGGATTGAAGGAAAGAAATACGAACAAGAGAGGAAGTTTTAAACGAGCAAAAACACCCAGGTTGAAAATTACAAGGGGTGGGAAGAATTTTGTAAGATTTTAGTTAGTTATTAAAATTTCGAAAAAATAAATATCTGATTAATTTTAAATTAAATGTAAAAAGGGAAAAAATAGATCAAATAGCACTTTCTCACGTCCGCCGCTTGCCGAGAGCTCAATATTCTAAACTTTTTACAGATCTGAAAGTTTTCAAATAAGAGAAAGTAGGAGGGAAATGGTGGGGGGGAAAGGAAGGCCAGCAGCGACGGGTGCTTTGGGTGGCTGACGGGGGAACGGGGTGCCGAGGCTCTGAGATTGGGGAGGGGGAAAATGGAAGGGAAAAGGTCCATTTATTTCAGAAAGAAACATAAAAATGAATTTCTAATCAATAATTTATAAGGACTAATCTGGTCTTGCTCTAGCAAGTAGCAACAGGGGGTTATACAAGGGTGTGTGGGACGTCCCTTTAAACTTCAACTGTTTATGCAATTGTTTGAATGTGAATCCGAAGCAACCAAAACATACATTTTTGTCCACCGGAAGGCCTCAACCCTGGTTTCACTATCACCCGCTGAATACAATGTCATTGGATTTTTCGCTTGAGAATAGTTGAACAGAGAATAAAGTGTCGCTAGATCACAAAGTACGAGCTTCTAATTGTCTCACGTCGTATACTAAAAAGTGCACTCTAATCAATGAATAGATTCCATACAAACTTCCAAACTAACTGACATTAGCCACCCCGAGCCTCGCGTCTTGTGGCATCATGCAACAGCTCGATATCAACACCATCCGGTGGAAGTTGAACATATCTCACCACCGATCCCCTGATAAAGCAGTTTCTCACTGAAAGCTGAAATGAGAAAATTTAACTCCATTAGTACAACTATACCAACAAAGTTACAGGTAACACAACTAGAGGCTGGGAGAAAAACAAGTTCCTACACGCTTCGAAATTCGTTCTTATGTATCCTGAGCACATAACCTTTTAAACAAGGTTCACACACCCAATCTAAAATTTCACTCTGGTCACAAGATACCTTTTAATCCAAACTAAAATTTCACTCTGGTCACTTAACAGAATTCACCAATCATACAATCAGCAACCAACATCAATGTCCTTCTATTACCCACAGTTCTGATTTATTTAGTGACCATAGTGACATTTTAGATTGGATTTGAATCAAGAAAGGAGAAAAAACACAAACCCCATTCCACAACAAACATAAACAAGAGGCTGGGAAAAAAATCAAATTCCTACTCTTCAAAATTTGTTCTTATGTATCCCGAGCCCATCACAAGATACATTTTAAACCAAAGTTTACACATCGTGGCATGATTATGCTGGCCCCAAAAACTGTGGTCTTACTACATAAACAGAGCCACAGAAGGATTTGAAATCAATCAGAAAAGACCACCGCAGTACTTAGGCTACGTGTTTGTTAAATAATCTATAAAGCTACGTTCTTGATACAAAATGAGTGTTCTTGGTCTGAAGATAGTCCCTACTTATAAACAGCATTTAAAATATTTGCATAATTACTATGCGAGTGTTCTCACCCATGTATTTACTTGACATTTAGACTCAAGAACAAAAAATCTATATCTCATTCAAACTGTGTAAAGGTACACGAGATCATCCCTTCATTTACTAGCTAACTTGCAACCAACCAGAACAAACAAAGGTAAAATACAATTTTGGTCCTTGAATTCGAAAATAAGTTTCAATTTGGTTCCTAAGTTTAAGAAACTAAAACCAACCATCATATGTACAATATAATGGATTCAGTTTAATATACTTGCCATTTCGACTTGTATCAAAATTTTAGTTCACAAGAATAAAAGAGGACTAAAGTCCTCACAATTGAGCGGAACAGGAGATGGAAGATCCCAAAAAAAGTAACAACAAAAACAAATTCGCACCAAATAAAATCCTAAACCTCGTTACCCTCCCCACTTCCAATCATCAGAAAAAAAAAAAAAAAAAAAAAAAAA
>NW_019268579.1:1062290-1091507 GCF_002738365.1 Cucurbita moschata
AACAAAAAAAAAAAAAAAAAAAAAAAAGGAGTACAGCTCAGTGGTCAAGGCATTTTACTTTCCCTAAGAGGTAGTAAGTTCAAATCCCTGCTAAGAACTCTAACCAAGCCACAAGATCACGTGAAATTTTCACCGAATCGGGAACCGCCCACAAAATAGCTTGAAAATTTTCCCAAGAGAAAATTCAAGAAATACCAAAGGATGAAAAAGACAACCTACGTCCTCAATTGAAACAATATTTATAATTAAAATTTTAGGGTGACAGTAACAAACGGCAGTACAAATAATCTGTTAACCATAGCCACATATCATACATCTCGCCAGAGAACCTTACAGTTATTAGAATCAAAACAGCAGTAAATAGTAACTAGAGGACAGAAGAAGCAGAAATGAGGAGAATGATGCCTATAACAAATGGTAAACAGAGAAAAACAAGATCGAAGTCACCCAAGACTCCAGCGCTGGTCAGCAGAATGCGTGCGCGCATAAAATAATCAACCAAATTTATCGGTTAAATATAATTTATGCAAAGAAGTTAGATACCATGTGAGGGTATTTGTCTTGATCAACAACCCTCGTGTTTTCAAGTTTAATGTTGAGATACTGATCTACAGAGTGCAAAGTTCCTCTGATTGCTAGGTCGTTCTTCAACTCAACCGTCACCTCTCTGCCCACCAAGTCCTTGAAGTACGAGAAAAACAACTGACAAAAAAAACCCAAATAAAAGTCCAAACGCATGTAAGCCAGAGATTTTAGAAACCGTGAATGATCTGGGACACGATAAGATGAAACAAAAAAGGAGCAACGGCTTAAGCACTGAAGTACTATTGACAATAACGAAAACCTAAAACGATGGAAACCAGTACTTGAACGAAGGAGGAATTACCATTTTCACTAGAGATTTAAACTGCCGGCCTTCAGTCTATCTGCTTTCGACGTTCGACGACCGGCAAAGGTCGAAATGCGGCCCGAACTATCACAAACAGAAGGGAAAACGATATTAGGGAACACGACGGGTGCCTTCTCTTCTTTTTGGGAGTTTAAATGGTAAAACTTTGCCTAAATTAAAAATAAATAAATAAAACACCTAAATTTTGACCAATGATTTAAAAGTAGATAAATACTTTTATTGTTTCAAAATTACATAGATCCCCATTATTTTTAATATTTCAGAAGTATTTTCAAAACTATAAAAATTATTAGAATACTTCATCAAAAATCAACATGATTATCGTGTTACAAATTCAATTAAAATAGATATTACAGCAGTCATAATTATTTCAAATTCTCTATCACAAAATTATAATATATATTTTAAGGATAGTTTTTACTTGAATCAATGTTAGAAAAATATTCGAATGTCGTGAGCTTAATCAAAATAGAGTTTCGTAGTAAAAGTCTATCGAATTGAAGAGAGAATTCGTGTAGATAGATTTTAGACAGATATATGACTACCACCGTGGTAAATACTTTTTTTTTTCTTTTTTTTTTTTCTCGTTGGCCTATTTGGTCCATGTTCCTCAACCTCCCTTCATTCTCCATTCATTAGAACAAGTTCGTCTGAGCTTAAAATTTTTAGAGAAACACTGAATATTACCACCGGTAAAGTGTTGGTAGAGAGTCTAGAAACCCCAAACTTGAACTTGTTGTTTGCAGCAAAAGGGAGAGAGAATTTATGAGATGAGAATATGTTTGTAAGGAAGAGTACGCCTCTGAATGTGCAATCCTTCTTCCTCCCTTTTCAGTAATTATGGAATGGAAATGGTCGCCCGGTTTGTGGCCAGATTCTCTTCTCAACCTTTTTCTAATTTCTTCGGAATCAGTACTGATTTGGATGCTTTCAAAGTTCTGAAAACAGCTATTAAGTTGCATTAATTGGACTATCTCCGAAGAAAATTTGGCAGAAACCAAAGCTTGGAATATGATTCTCCTCTCTGAATGTCATATCAATTGGAAAACACTCACAAAAAGCACCCTCTTTTAGATTTCTTGAACTCTGTAATAATTAATCAAGTTTCAAACTAGGTAGGATCCACGAAGCATCCCTGTGGTATCTTTTAATAATCAAGTTCCGTTCTCACTTAATATAAATAGAATACCAGGCGTGTTTCTTCCCCAATACCAACACCCACCACACTGTCAATCCCAATCATAGTCTCGTAACACCACATCAGTACGCAATGGGAAGGAACTCCAAATCCTCCAAGCGCAACCCCGTGTGCGAGAAGCTTCTCAAGGCTCTTGGCTTGTATCCTAGAATCCTCAAATTTGGCCCTCCGCCAAACCGCCAGGAAGAACCCAAACCGGCTGCCCTGGCTCACTCATATTCTCTGCAAATTCAGGATGATGAAGTTGAGAAAGAACAAAAGCCCAGCGAAGATGTAAACGACGTGTTTAGCGATTACATCAGTCGGGCTAAACGTAGGCTGGGAAGCATATCAAGCAAGCGACATGATTGGAGTAGCAGAGGAAAGGAGAACGTCAAAGAAGATAATCGCTTTTCGGACTATATCGTTCGAGCTAGGAATAAGCTGAAGGCTACGTCCTCAAGTGTAAAGCGAGAATAGAACACACCCCAACAACTCACAATCTTTGTCCGTGTCCACAAATAATGGCATAAACTTGCTTGGTTTTTATTATTATTTTCCATTCTCCGTGTGTTTTGCCCATTGATCGTGCTTGTCATGGTACAGTGCACTCACTACATGCATGTCTGTAGTTCTGGTTCATTCAGGGGATTACATTATTTTTGTCAATTATATATCAGGTCATTTGAAGCTTAACAAGACATAACATCATTGTTTAGTTCCCATCTTAACATCTATAAATTTTCAGATATAAAAATTCTTCATTTTGTCACTTTCACTCCAAATTATTTCCTTTTCTTACCATTTCAACAAAAATCAATTTGGCCTCTCTTAACAAAATGAACAAACAAAGGAGGATAAACAACAAGAGAAGAGGAATCCAGGCATAAAATCTGTTTAAATTAAAAATGGAAGGTAGTCGGAACATGTTTGTACCAGCTAAATGGAGTTAGGCACGAAGCCAAATCCTTTTTATATATGTCGATTTAAGGTACAAAACTAATATATGTTGTAATAAAATTTGAATTTGTAGAAATTATATCCTTAGAATATTGTATTATGTTTTTGTTATGAAATATTAGTGATGTAGTATGATATTTTACATTTTTAGTATAAATTATATTATAAAATGAAAATGATTTAAAATTTTTATAAATTAAGAAATAAATAATTTTTTTTTATAGAAGGATGAGTATCGATAATGGTGGCAAGGCCGGAAAAGAGTGTAGGAAGCAGAGTTGAGCCAAGTGGAAAACAAATTTAAAAATAATTGTTGATTTCGTAACCATGTTTTGAAAAAATAAAACACATTAAGGCCATTTGATTTTGGCGCAGTTTCTTAAGGTCGTCCGTGTACAAAAACTCATTTATTTTCTTCTCCCTCTCTTTTTTTTCCTATGAACCCTAGATTTACGCTGTCGCTCTGCTAAGAAGCCGCCGTCCACGTCCATCGTCGCCGTCGCACCACTTTGTCAAGACCC
Organism: Cucurbita moschata; assembly: GCF_002738365.1. Lineage (NCBI taxonomy): Eukaryota > Viridiplantae > Streptophyta > Magnoliopsida > Cucurbitales > Cucurbitaceae > Cucurbita > Cucurbita moschata. The sequence continues at coordinate 1,065,859 of NW_019268579.1, forward strand.
ACCGTGTTTCAACCCCCTCCCCGTTCTCTTCGACGGAATCCTAGATCTCCACTGCCGCCTTCCTTACGTTCAACTTCGCTGATTCCCCACGTTCTCCATTTCTTTCCCTCTCTCCTCTGCAACCATTGACGCTGTTTGCCGTCCGCATTTTGTATTTTTTCGTTTGCAGATCGCCTCGTTCCAGGGTCACTGCCGTCGTTGCATAGACGGCACCTGGTTGGCCTGTTGTACCTTTCGCCGTCGCACCTGGTTTGCTCGTCCACCTCTTTTCCTTTTATTCATTTTTTCCTCTATCTTCAGCAACCGGCGGCAACCTGTTGCCTCATTTGCACATTGTTCCATGTCCATAATTGATTGTTTTTTTGCACAGTCGTGACTCGAAGAAATGATTTTGTTGCGACGTTGCTAGTCCTTATTTGTGTAATTTTTTCATCACGTACCAAATTATTACCGGATATCTGTACAAATATTTTGTTCCAGTACGTCGATTTTGGTGATCAGCATCCTGCAGCACCCCTATTTTCTAATTTAGTAATTTTCTAAATGCAGATATGAGAGGATTACAAGTTTCCTTGAATCAAACCCAGAAGATTCGGCTTCAAAGAGCCCTAGAAACGCTCGAGTCTATCTCTTCGAAAGCCAATTCCGATGCTTCAGTTGTAGTTGCTGATACTATTCCTCTCAATTACGAGGATGGTGTCCTCAAGTATATAATTCCTCACTATCTTTATACAATAGATATTTGGTTTGTGTACTTGCCTGGGGGTTATTGCATTGAGGTTTAATTGAAATGTGTATACAGGGGACATGGAACCCTTGACTTGAATGGAGAAGTAGTTGCCACTATTTGTGGAGTGGTTGAGCGAGTCAATAAGCTTATCTATGTACGTGCCTTACGTGCCAGGTTGTCCATGAATCTTTATAATTTGATTTTTCTTGATGATAGTTTAATGTTTCCCTTCTTTTGGTTTCTTGTTAGGGCGTCTTTTCTGATGCATTTGTCTGTATTGTTTATTAGATATAAACCAGAGGTTGGTGATATCATAGTGGGGCGTGTTACGGAGGTAAAACCAAATGCTTTTTATTAGGTTTAAGTTGGTGAGTAAAACTTATTGCTGAGTCATGGTTATGCTGTTCAAATCTGAAAAACGTGTTACAATGCAACCCCCCCAAATCTCTCCTATCTCATTCAGGTTGCTCCCAAACGTTGGAGATTGGATATAAATTATAGCCAAGATGCTGTTTTGATGCTTTCTTCTATGAACTTGCCTGATGGTATTCAGGTACTGGAGAAATCCCTTTTTTTTTATGTACATAATGGTGTCTTGCACCAGACGATGAATTACTGCTGAATTTTGTAGATTACTCTACTGCAAACTTGCTGCAGTTTATCTTTTATAGAGTGATTGCGTTTGTGGATTATTGTTTGAACTTTGGTATATTCTTTTTTTTTTTTTTTCCTAGAGGAGGCGAACTGCAGTGGATGAACTCAACATGCGGACCATTTTTGAAGAAAATGATGTTATTTGCGTAAGTTTTTAGTTCCATTTTCACCTAGCACCATCAGAAAGAATACGTGCTACCAATTTTCTCATGTGACATACATCTAAGTGGGTTTGTTCCATGTTTTGAATATTTTGAAGCATTAAAATTTTATTAGTTTTTTTGGTTAGATAATTGTTTGATCCTAGGATATTTGATTGTTAAGAAACTTGTAGGATTTTAATATCATAGGAGAGTACCGTGGTACCATGGAGTTCGAACCATAACTTTAAGTTATACTGCCTTGACCTTTTGGCCAAAACACGATGGCCATGAATTTTTTTTATTTAACTCACAACGCCTTCGTAAAAGGTATGGAGCATAGGCTCCAGCACATTAGATTGATAGATGCATCTTTGGCACCTTGCTTGGTTTTGGGCCAGGTGTCTTAACTCAAGGGCCCTTTTGTGGCTTGTTGCTCTTCACTAAGGTCCCATTATTATTTTTTTGACAGTCTAATGTTGTAGGTTCTTAACTCAAGAGCCTTGTTGTGCCTCTTGCCCATAAGTGTCATTCTTTAATTTTCTCTACTTTTCTCGCCTATAATTAAACACCACTCTCATCATTGATTGTTTCACATGCTTCATTTTCCAGTCAAGAAAAAATAAAAAATAAATAACATCACCATAACTTTTCTCAGGCAGAAGTTCGTGGTTTCCAGCATGATGGCCTACACCTTCAAGCAAGAAGCCAGAAATATGGGAAGGTGAAATGAGTCCTTTTTTTTAAGCTTCTGGATGTTGATGTAATAACAAAATAAGCTTTTGAAACAAATCTCCATACACATCTTCCCTAGTTTCTTAGGAGAGATTCTGTAAAAAGATTCTTGAAAGAATGTGAGTACTAATTTATAGAAGAACCTCCTGGGTAAATTCTAGTGATTAAAACAAATTGTAAAGATGGGTTTGTTTGTTGCCCAGGAATAAGGGAAAAAGGGCTGTGATTAATAATGTGAAAAGAGTGACGGGTAGAAATCATTGAGTGAATGTAAGAACCAGCTAGCAGATGTGCCGAGGTAAGACAAAATGTAAGAGATGGTAAAAGAAAAGTTATTGTGCGAATGCGAAAAAACCAATCCACCGCTAAGGCGTGAATAGCTATAATGCAAAATCTCGACACAGAAATTATGTTTACTTCTGATTGTTATATTTTCCTTTTATGCTTAAGCGTGATAAGTTCACAATCTTGGGAGGATTGTATTTGAATAAGATTTCTTCGTTGCAATGGTTATTATGTTCCTGACAACTTTTCTTAGTGACCGTTTTAAATATTGTTTTTCTTGATCAATAAGATTACTGCATTTGTATCCAGCTTGAAAGAGGTCAGCTGCTCACAGTTTCACCGTATCTAGTAAAGAGACGCAAACAGCACTTCCATCATTTGGAGCAGTATGGTATTGACTTAATACTTGGATGCAATGGATTTATCTGGATTGGGGAGCATGTTGATCCTACAGAGGATATGATGGTAGAAGATCCAATTAATAAATCTGAACAGAAGGGTTCAAAATTTGAAGGAAGTTTTGGTAACCAAGTGCAAGAAAGAATATATACTCCATTGGAGACACGTCAGAATATATGCAGAACTGCAAACGCCATTCGAGTATTGTCTATCTTAGGTTTCATAATGTCAGTAGAAGTCATAATGGAGACAGTAAGTCTAAGTATTTCTCTGAACATCGATGTGCATGAAATGCTTGGGTCGGAGTTCTGTGTTCTCACTGCAGAAAAAGAGGCTGAGCGGCGGACTTCGAGTAAGAAGGGATGATTTGGTTTTCAAAATTGTGTAATTCACTCTTGATGGAAATTTTGCTACGAACAACTTGATTTTCTGAGGATCTCACTATGAGATCTTAGTTTGTGGAATTTTATGATGCCGACGATTGGTCTGCTACTAGTGTTAACATTATAGAAAGCAATATTTGCTTAATTATTCTGTAGTAAGTGGTTTCATAAATTCACTAAACTTTATAAAATGTAGTATTTTCGCGGATGATATTTTTATTTGCCTACTCATTTGTATTACCGTAAAGGAATCGTTCATTCTGCGGTGTCTGTGACCAACCCAATGTAAGCTCTGTGGAAGTTGATCAATTCTCTAAGATACCAGGCAATGGAACAACGTCCGAGCAGACCACTTTCTTATTTCACAACTTTAACAATTTTCCAATGTTAATTAAATAGATGGAAAAGGAAATGCGGAGTTTAGTCCGGAAGCACTGAGCAAAGCAAGATGCGGAAGTAGTGCTAATGACAGAAATTTTCAAAAGACTATCCATTAATAGCCGCTTGGATTTGTTCCAAGGACCTCCCCTTCGTCTCGGGTACTACCGTCACCACAAACCCTATAGCCATTGCGTTGATTGCAGCATAAACAAGGAAGGTACCTGTGGATTTCACCAAGTCAAGTAATGAAAAGAGAAATTTTCAAATGCTCTAGTAATGAAAAGAGAACACAGATCATTGTTTCATGGACCAAATCTGAAGTGATTCTATTTTGAAAGAAAAGGGCAAAATGGGTGGTGCGGTTACCATAGGAGCTCCAGGCCATAAGGAAGTTAAAAGTATACGAACAAGCCCAAGCACCAAACCAGTTGGTTAGTGTTGCCATGCTTCCAGCCAATCCCTTAATGTTTATGGGGAATATCTGCACCAAAATTACCAAATCTAAGCCTTTGGTTAAACTTTTAACTGCTACAAACTATCATCTTTTACCTCAGACATTACAACCCAAGGAACAGCACCCATTCCAATCGAAAAGGATCCTATGTACACCTGAATTTCAGACAAAATTATTAGAGACGCAAAAACTTCAAAACTACAATGAGAGTTGAAGAAACTTGATGTATTTACCAACACCCCAGCTACAGTTAACACTGGAACTGCCTGGATTGCTATTTCATTCGCCTGGTTTTCAGCAAGTGGAAGTTTTAAAGTAAATCTCAGTACATATCAGTTTTATCTATAATCTGCAGAAATAAAGAAGATTTTGCATGCACTAATTCTAATATTGATCCTTGCATCATAGTCAGTACATTTGACTTGTTAATCTGATCCCAATTATCTAAACCATCGGCTCTTGTTTTACTTATTTATAGAAACCATGAAAGATATATGTTCAAGACAAAAAAGGAGAGCAACCTAAACGGCCGTAGGTATGAGGAGTCCCCTAAGCCGAAAAGAGGAATCACCGCTTCATAAGCATTCGGGCAGGGTAGAAATACATAACTGATAGAACATATGACATATTCGGGATAAAGCCAAGTGCGTAGTTGTTTCAGAGAATACCAAACGTTCTGTTACCTTCAGATAAAAAGCAACTGCGTCTAGGATACATCCGAGGACCAACCCTGATGCAGAAACCTAAAAGCAAAAACACGAAAAAACCAAGAAAATGAGCAGCTGTATGCATTTGTATATATATATTTCTTTTCTTCTCTAGTGAGTCCAAAACTAAAGTTTACCAGTATCAAGGGCTTTCTTCCAGCCTTGTCTATTAAGATCGCACCAATGCCCGTTACTATGACCTATAAAAAGCACCATGTTCGTAATTGGAAAGGCAATTTTCATGAGAAATGATCAGATGAAGACTAAGGTACCTGAAGAATTGCATAGGCTGTAGTTCCAACGCTCACCGAAAATCCTGCAAACAACAAAAGAGGTGAGAGATTTGTATACAATGGCTCCAAATTGTTGACAAATATTGCGTCAGCAGATAAGAATTGTATGTTTCAATACCCGCTGACTCAAAAATATTGGCGACATAAAAGCAGATCCCATTGATTCCTCCAAATTGTTGACAGACCATCAATCCAACCCCAATCTGGTGAGAAGAAATTATAGGTCATGGATTCCAGTGAGAGCGTGTAGAGAGCACGTAAAACAAAGTGTAGCATCAGTTCAGATAAAGAGCTTACAATGACTGAGCGCAAGTAAATCCTCTGAAACAAATCAGTCAGTTTGGGTTTGGGGAGTTGTTCAAGGCTCCTTATATAGTCCTGTTCACAAAGTTGAGCATCAATGTGTAATGTAATGTAATGTAATGTAATGCAGACCAAGAGTCGGTTGGAAGGAGAAGTGTTTCAAGGAAGGACAAAGACCTGGATCTCATCAGCCTCTTGGGACACATCAGCCTCCTCACCACGAAGTTTTTTGAGAGCTGTTTCAAATTCCTTTTGTCGTCGCTCTTTTGCCTGTTCATGGTCAATTTCCAATTCTTGTTCATTTAGATTCATGGGCATTTTGGAAGCGTCATATGAACATCCCAAAACAATGGTTTGTCTCCTATCAATTACTCTTCTTACCAGCCATCTTGGAGATTCAGGAATGAAGAAAAGACCGAATGTGAGAATGACACAAGGGACTAGTCCTGCAACCACTCAACAAAGGAACTCGATCATTCTTTTCCTTGATGTCCTTACTTAGAATGGCACACACAAAATTTTACCAATCAATGCTAGAGCTCTCCATGAGACTACATTCCCAATTACGAAGGATACAGACACCGCTGTGCAAATCATCAACTGTACAATAACAACATGAAGGTAACCCCACAATTACTCCAATGTTACTTCAACGGTCTATTAAGTTGCTTTTTCATCTTTTATTTTTACCTGATTGAGGGTAGTTAGAGCTCCTCGGAGGTTCTTAGGTGCAATCTCAGCTATGAAAATGGGAACCTAAATATTTATTATGAATACATTGTTGTTACAGAACAACATAACGGAAACAACGAAGATAAAATTAGTGGTAGAAAGGATTGAAAAATGTACCACATAAGAAAAGACTCCCATTCCATATCCAGTAGCCAATCGTCCAATATCCAAAGCCGCTGCTCCCTTTTGCAGTAATGGAGGTTACACATACATGGCCATTCTACTCGTATATCGAGGAAACAGAACAAATCAAAGGAAAAACCAACCTGAGCGAAGTATATTGCTAACCACCCAGCCACGCAAGCACCGGTAGCGACTCTCATTGCCTACCAAACAGAGGTGTAGATGATTTCTAGAACTTTACAGTAATTTCAACTTCCAATAGACAGATTATAATCCTGGTCTGCTCACCCCTTTCCGCCCCAGGAAATCTCCGATAGGTCCACTTGTAATTGCACCAATCATTGCACCAAATGTCAGTATGGAGCCGAACAGTGAAAACTGCATAAATATAAATTTTGACAGAAAAACATTTTGAAGTTATTACAAATAATAGCTTTCCCATTACCAGCCCAACCTGAATCCATAGCAACATTTAGTCATGCTTAGAAGCTTCACACATGTGCGACTATGAAAGGTGAGAAGAAAGGAGACAGAAGATTCAAAGTGGTTCAGCTTTCGACAGCTAATATTTTATCTTCCTAATCACGTTCCTTTTTTGCGTTCTAAAAAAACCAAGATCTACTAAAACAACGTAGGTAACAATACACCAAAAGGAAACAGTAATGTCGGTTAGAGTGAGCTCATAAGCATTCGGCATATATATATATATGTATGTATGTATATATAATTTTAGTATACATGCTAGTTGAGATGATTGGGCCTCTCACTCCACTCAGTACTTATAAACCAACATCCAATGCATTTCCACATGAAGTAGAATGAATAATTCAAGAGCGACTTATATAGCATAGATACAAAATCAGAAGTAAGGGTGGACTGTGAGAGCCACAAATGTAAAGAAAAACCCCCCAACTTGTTTTAGCAAGCATCCTGATTTGAATCATACCTCGGGTAAAGAGAGATGAAGATCCTCTATGATAGCACTCTGAGTGGGCGAGGAGTAACCTGCCTGCAACCAAAACCACATAACAAAGATCCTTACGCCGCACAACAGTTGAGAGGGGGAGACAGTTAGTTGTGATGTGAGTAAGCTTACACAAGTTCCAAATTCGTAGGAGCCACAAACAGCCACAAACGTGCTGAAGTAGACCATCCATGACCCACGCTCTCGACTGCTGTGAATCGACTTAGTCTCCTCTTGCACCAATGGTTGTCTTACCGCTTCTTGCCCACCATCTTCCACATCCTCAGCGATCGCCATTTTTCTTTTCTCAACACACTTGTGACGTCAAGACTAAAAGGGGGAATTGTCTGCCTCTGCCCCTGTACTTAAACTAGATAAGAATGATAAATCATAAGCGAAATATGTATGTATCTATATATGTATATGCCAGAGGCAGAGGCCAGCACAGGGATTGGGTTGGCATTTAGTGGAAGATCGTTGTCGTCTCATAATGGTAAGACAAATTACTTACTTCCATCACCCAACACACTACAGCTAAGCACAGCAATTTGGCAATAGCAAAGCCAAAACCTCAGGAATATTCCTCTGGACTCATCTTAGCTCACTCGACTGCTTTTCGTTATATTATAATTGGGTCGGCTTGGAGCCGTGGATGCCTTTGGCTTCGGCAACTTAAATAAAAGACGACGCTTTTATAAGAAATGGGACCACAAATTAAGGGTTCAAGTTCTCCATGATTGATTGGTGGATCAAACGCATGGTAATTCTTCATTTTAATCGGCTTTGTTTCCAACTTCAGTTTATGCTACTAAATTTGGTTGATTGTGAGTGTATATGACTTTGTTCTACAAAATAATTCAAGTTCAGAATTTTTTTGTCTTTCAAAGAATAGGGCTTCTATTCACCCAGAGCGTCTCATCTTTAAGTCGTGGTTTGTTCAGTTAAATGCTAAGGAATGGAAAATAACCTTACCTAAGCACAGTCCATCCCGTTTATGCCAAAGAAAATAGTGGATTAATTTAAGGTGCACAATGTCATGTTTTTTTATGAAATGTATTTGTTACAGCAGATGGGGCAAGTTTTTTAATTTTATTTTTTAATAAGTGATGTAATGTGGGGAAAAGAGTGTTTCTTACGCCCATCCAGGACAAAATGTTGGGATATCTATTCATGATTATCTGTGACGATTACTCCTTACGAATCTTAGATTTCACGACTTGGATTTGAATTTGGATTTTACGCACCATTACTTAAATTTTGATCATGGGAAAAAAAAACCCATTGTTTGTTCTTGGGAGTCACCCGCGAATCAGAAGCTTCGATTGGATTTAACTCATTTCCTCTTCTTCTTCTTCCTAATGGAAAATATCTGAAAATTCTTCAACTTTTTCTGCAAGCTGCCCTCCCCTCCTCCTCTCCTCCTCTCCTTTCTTTACACTTTCCATCTATTCATGACTTCCAAGTTTAAACTAACACCAATACATGTACATCAGCGTTTCTTCAGCTCGGTTTTTGGGTTACTCTGTCTTTCTCTTTCTTTTAATGAGTTCCCGCGTGTCCTCTGAGTCGTAAATCAAATGGGATTTTTTTACACCATTCCTGGTTTTCTCTGCCTTTTTATCTGAATCTCCAATATCCTCCTGCTGCTATTTTGTTTCTGTTCCTGGTAGGTTTGTTCTGTTTTTTTCAATTATGAAGGAGAAGTTAGATTCATCTTCGCCCACAGGAATTCTTGAAGACTACTTCAGGAGCTCCGGATCTGAATCCACTTCTTCTGGGGAGCCTAAACCCCCTGCCTTTTGGCATGGAATTTTCAAATTAGTGAGGTCTAAATCGAGCAAGCCTGTAAGTAAATTGCATCCTCGTAGTGTGCTCAATCTCTCCAAAAGACTGAGCAACAGTATGAGAGAGAGTTTGCATCTTCACTTTGGGTTTGATTCCAACGTCGGCAGTTTTAACTCGCCATGGAAGAATTTCACTCTGCGAGACCTCCAAGCTGCCACCAACTATTTTAGCCATGGTCCGTTCACCCAATACATCCACTTTTTCACATTTTGTGTTGAACCCATGAGAATATTTTTCCGAACAATTTGTAAGTGGGTTCTTTTTCCTTTTTGCGTGTAGAAAATCTGATCGGAAAAGGGGGCTATGCTGAGGTTTACAGGGGATGTTTGAAGAACGGACAAGTTGTGGCCATCAAAACACTGACAAGAGGAAAATTGGAAGAGAATATTGGTGATTTCTTGCTTGAACTTGGAATCATGGCCCATGTCAACCATCCCAATACTGCTAAGTTAATTGGGTATGGAATTCAAGGTGGAATGCATTTAGTCCTTGAATTTTCTCCTCGTGGGAGTTTAGCTTCTAGGCTCTATGGTTAGTTGGTTACGGTTTAGATATGATTGCTAAATGGTTTAATTCCTTTTCTTAAGTTTAGGCATATGCATTGTGTAGGTTTGAAGGAGAAGCTAGAATGGGACATTCGGTATAAAATAGCTATTGGAACCGCAAAGGGTTTAAGGTATCTCCATCAAGGATGTCAAAGAAGAATTATACACAGAGATATTAAGGCCGCTAACATTTTGCTCACTGAAGACTTTGAGCCTCAGGTAATCAATCCCCTTTTGCCCCCTTTTTTTTTCTTTTTTTCTTTTTCAAACTTTGATGTTTCTGAGCTTCATGAACATATCCGTTAATCATTCAGTGCTTCTCACTTACAATGCCAATTAGTATTCATTTTTGTTGTTTCTGTTGTGTATTACTAAATAATTATGAGATAGAGATAGAGATAGAGATAGACTCTGAAAAAATAAATGTCCACAGATTTGTGATTTCGGGCTTGCTAAGTGGCTACCAAAGCAATGGACTCATCACATAGTATCAAAATTTGAAGGCACATTTGGGTTTGTGAATCTAATCTCACTCTCTTGCTCATCAGTTCATATACAAAAGATGAAAAAACTGATTCCTCCCGGTTCTGCTTTTGTAGGTACTTACCTCCGGAGTATTTATCGCATGGTATAGTAGATGAAAAGACTGATGTTTTTGCATTTGGCGTGCTTCTACTGGAGCTAGTTACTGGACGCCGTGCTCTGGATTACTCTCAGCAAAGTCTTGTTTTGTGGGTGAGTTTCTGAATTCCCTTGTCTACTTCATTCATGCTCGGTTGTGCTAGGAGGGATGCCAAGTTTGGTTGAATCATACTAACAATCTCAAGGAATGGCTAATCCAGAGTTTTGTACCTTGATCAGGCAAAACCGTTGCTGAAGAAGAACAACGTGAGAGAAGTTGTTGATCCTTTTATAACAAATTATAATTCACGGCAAATGAATCTTGTGCTTCTTTCTGCTTCTTTATGCATACAGCACTCCTCAATACGAAGACCGTGCATGAGTCAGGTGCATGTTCTTATCTGCTATTTAAGAAAACAACCAACCAAAGTGCACTCTAAATCTAATGATCGTGTAGCATCTTAATTCTGATGTTTGGGTTAAAGATTCCCCGGACTGTTTAACCAAAAGCTCAACAACATGATCATCCAAACATGTGATATGCAGGTGGTTCAGATCCTGAGTGGAGATCTGAGCTACGTAAGAGGAACCAGAAAAATTCAAATACCTTTCCTTCGGAAAGCTTTTCGTGAAGAGTTAATGAGAGCGGAGCAGCCAAGGTTGAGGGACGTCCTTCTGGAACATTTATAGGTGGTTGGTTTCATGGAGAGTGAAAGACGTGTGCTGTGGAGGCTCAAGCTCAAATGTTAATACGTGCAAACTGGAAGCTACACAGATTCAAACTCTCCCCATCTGAAGCTTTATTTATAATAATCATCAGAGTATAAAATAAATAGCAGAAAATATTATGTAGTAAATAATAAATATTTTTTAATTGGTGCTTGTTTTTAATAAATTAGACTTCAAACACAAATTAACAAAATCAGATTTAACAACTTGCTAATATATATATATTTGTACAGTTCAAATAGAGATTCAAGGGAGATGGGCTTGACAACTTCAAACTTAACAATCCCGACCTTTTAAGTTATATACATGACAACAATTTTTAAAATTTACAAAAATGTCAAATTCCAGTTGCTAATGATATTAAAATATAGTAATGATACTTGTTCTTCTTGCACAATTTTTTTTTTTAAATTTAAAAAACATGCTTTTAATAATAATTGGGTTGAAGTCCTTCCTTCTGTAGTTTGAGAGGGACAAATGGTGTTGAGATGAGAGGATGTGGCATTGATTGGAACGTGGATTCAGAAGTTTTTGCGGGACTGAGAACCTTGAAGAAATGTGATTGTCTCTGCTTTCTTTCTCTTCAATGTGCAATGTGCAAAGTGCAAGGGTTTTGAATATAGACACTACACAGTTTGGTCTGATGATGAATTGTGCGTCTTTTAAGAGAGAGCTTCGACACATACACGCGCTAAAAGATTGGTTACCTTGTCAGTATCGGAGCAGAATTGTATTGCAGCTGTACCCCTCAATCCCCACCTTTTTTAGGCGTCCTAGAGAATTTCATTGAGACTTCAAAATTTGGGCAATATTTTCTTTCCAGTATGCCTATTGTGTTTTCCTTTTCCTTCTGCTTCTGGAGCTATGTTTTTGTTGAGAACGCAGGTTCCATTATTTTGGGATGGCGCGCTACCTAGATATTCCTGGTGCCTAAAGTTTAGGTTTGTTATTTTCTAGATTCAGGATGAGATTGGCATTGCTCAAGTGGATTGGATGCAGTGCGATGTGAATGCGTTGTACTGAGGTGCAAGCTTGAGTGCATATTTGTTTACTCGTAACCCCTAATTAAGGAAACCCGGCAAATCTCTCCTGCTCTTAACTCATTATATCATACGCCCTAGTATTGTGGAGGCTGGTGGATGAGTTCCCATAATGGAATAGCTAGAAGAAACTACACGAAAAACTTTTGATCTCTTTTGGGCAATAGATTCCCATGCCCGTTTCTTTGACATGGAATTTAATTTAGTTTCAGAAATGGAAATCCGAATCTGATGTTGGTCCCAAGCATAAGCAACTTAATTTGCATCCCCCACCCCTTTCTTTGACATCATGTCGCTTTTGTATACAAACAGCAGACCATTTTTACTTTTTCTTTATGCAAGGAATTAGATACTCCCTCCATTATATAATACAAACAGACTGCATTACTTTGTAGTCTTTTTAGATAATATGCGGAAATATCAATCATATTTATTAGACTATATTGTTGGTGAACGATGAATGGAACCAATAAACTAGCATTACATGGATAGGCTTTTGACTCCTTTTAACTCCAACCCACATTACTTTCAAATCCACTAACCCACATTACTTTCAAGTCCACTAACATGTGAAGTGTGAGTTTGAAGAAACTAAAACCAACATTATGTTTATCCCTCCCATGCATCCAAATAATGATCATTTTACGCATTCCTTTGAAGTTTTATTATCACACCTCTTCATTAAATTACAAGCTTTTAATTTACAATACTTAACACCATAATAGCGCAAACAATATTAACGCATCATATACAATTATACTTAATCCTGATATAACCCACCATCCGTTACTGAGTATCACATTTTTGGCTTCTCCTTTTATTAACCCTAAACTTAATCCATTTAAAATCAGAAAGATTAAATTTTGTAGAAGAATGAATTGAAAAATATGGAAATCACAATAAAACCACACGAAACAAGCCACTGATTCTACGAAAAAGAAAAAACAGAAGAAGTGAAATCCCGAGACTGCCCTCCCTTCTCTTCGTTTCTTCATGTTGTACTGCACAACTGCAATCATGAGTCATATTCTGCTCCTTCTCCAATAAGCTTCAGTCGTAATAATAATATACAGCGGCCTTGAAACAGAGGCAAGGGAGAGAGTGCTGCTTGCTACTCTCAAGCAGCCGTCGAGACTACATGACAGTAACAGCAGCAGCTTCGCTTCGCTTCTCCCTCAAGCCAAACCCACCATTCCTTTTTTTTCTTCTTTCCATTTCCTTTTCAAATTTTGGTTGCTGGTTTGTGTTCCGCCGTTAAAAGCGTTCACAGGGGATTCCCTTCTTCTTCTCAGTTCTCGTAGAAAAGCAATCCTCCCTTTCCAAAACCCACCCTATAAATCCACCCACTTGGTATTGTTCTTCGCATTCACTCCAACAGCAATGGCCAAGCTCCACAGTCCCAGAACTCCCCTTCTCTGCGCATTCATGCTCTTTTTTCTGGTGCATTGTAATATCCATTTGCATGTATTCGCGATGCTAGATCCGCTCGACTTTTTGGCACTCCAATCCATTAGGAAGGCTTTGAGAGACATGCCAGGGTCTAATTTTTTTGCTTCCTGGGATTTTACTTCGGATCCCTGCAGTTTCGCCGGCGTTTCCTGTCAATCCAACAAGGTCGTGACCCTTAATCTCGGAGATTCCAGGGCTGGTTCGCCTGGTCTAATTGGTCGATTAGACCTCTCCATTGGTAAGCTCTCTGCGTTAGCGGAGTTTTCCGTCGTTCCAGGTCGGATCTACGGTCCTCTTCCAGAAACACTCTCCCACTTGAGCAACCTGCGTTTCCTCGCTGTTAGCCGTAATTTAATCTCCGGCCAGATTCCTGCGGGTGTCGGCAGCCTACGCAGGCTTAGGACACTGGACCTGAGCTACAACCAACTGAGTGGACAAATTCCTCGCTCCATGGGAATGCTTCCAGCATTATCCAACCTCATTCTGTGCCACAACCGTCTCACCGGTCCTCTTCCTCTTTTCCTCTCCCGAACCCTGACTCGTCTCGACTTGAAACATAACGCTCTCTCCGGTTGGCTTGGTCCAAACTCCCTCCCCCCCTCCCTCCAATATCTCTCTCTCTCTTGGAACCGCCTTGGTGGCCCCGTAGACCGCCTCCTCACCCGCCTCGACCAGTTGAGTTATCTCGACCTCAGCTCGAACCAGTTCACCGGCACGATCCCCGGCCGCCTATTCACATTCCCCATCACCTCCCTCCAGTTACAACGCAACCTCTTCTCCGGCCATGTGGAACCGCTGAATCACGTTTCAATCACCACCGTTGATCTCAGTTACAACAAGTTGTCGGGTCCAATATCCCCCTTCTTGGCAACGGTACAGAATCTGTACCTCAACAACAACGGGTTCAGTGGTCGGGTACCCGCTTGCTTCGTCCAGCGCCTCCTCTCCGCTAATATACAGATACTCTACTTACAGCATAATTATCTGACGGGTATAGAAATTAATCCTACGGCTGAGATTCCGTTGAGCAGTTCTTTGTGCTTGCAATACAACTGTATGGTGCCACCCGTACAGACCCCATGCCCACTGAAGGCTGGAAACCAGAAGACCAGGCCTCGACAGCAGTGCAACGAGTGGAGAGGCTAGGCGAGGCCTGCAAACTCACACGTGTCGTCCAGGACATGATGGGAAACAAATTTTGCATTATCTTAAATTAATTATCTTAGATTTTGGGTGGGCTGCCTCTCTTCCCTTCACCGTGGACGAAGGGAGAAAAGTACAGAAAGGGTAATGTGTATCTGTAGTTCTGAAAATAGGAGGAAAATTATGTGTCCTATTAATATAATAATATTATTATTTAATTTCTTTACTATTTTGGTGCCGTAAATAAAGCTCCAATTCTGTGTGGAGCGATTGGCATTGAATGGGTTGGGTGCTCCCAGTCGAATGTGAGTGGATGTGTTGTGAGTGGTCTAGTTATCCTTATTATTTTAATTTAAAGGAGAAAAAAAAAAAAGAAAAAAGAATTTATGTAATTTTATCATCTTCAACCCCTCGAAAAGTATTTTGATTTTGAGCTGGTTGGTTTCCCAGATTCCTTTGTATACACCCCCTGGTAAACATGGTTTGTGGTCTCAAACAACCCAACCTAGGTCACCATGGGTGGCTGTCTGTAGCAGTCCTGAAACATATGTATCAATTTTTGGTGCCAATTCCACGTTGCAAATACATCAAATTGGATTGAGCGATGCGGTGGCAAGGTTCTGCTCCCCAATAGGGGTCCTATTGTGTTGTAAAAATAAAAGGCAGAAAGAATGGATTTATTTTGACATATTGTAAAGATCCTAAATATTGTCATAGCCGATGGGAGTTTTGAATTTGAGCCTATCCAATTTATATATTTTTAAACATCTCATTCGATACTTCTTCCTTTTCTTCTCAATTTATTGTTATCATAAGACATGTATGAAGTATGTGAATAAAATAATATGCGAGTTGTAATGAAAAAGAGGGAAGGGATCCTACGCGTATTTCCGTTGATTACATGACGAAACCATTGGACGTTAGTAGACAAAACATGTCTTGCCAAATCCAAGTTCGGAAGTCAAACACCTCAAGCCCCCCAAGGACCCTCCTTCACTCAGGCTTGGGCCCCCACCACTACTGTTTTTTTTTTCTCTCTCAAAAACATCACCTCTTGTTTAATTCTATTGGGTTCGACCTTTCCATACCTCTCTGCAGATTAGGAACTTCCGATCATCTGTACTTCAGTTTTGTTTGTTAGATCTCAAGATTTTCTTTGGGCGGCCTGGTAATAATGGGTTCAAAGCCATGGCTGTACCCGGCGCCATCTTATCGGCCACTTGAGACATATTGGGACACCGACGATGACGCTCCTGGGCCTCGATGCAGTCACACCCTCACTGCCGTTGCTGCCACTAAATCCTTCGGCCCCCGTCTCATTCTCTTTGGTGGCGCCACTGCCATCGAGGGTGGAGCCTCCTCTGCTGCTCCTGGAATTAGTAAATTGCCCTTCAACCTTCTCTGCAATTGTTATTATTATTATTATCATTATTATTACTATTATTATTTTTATTTCTGTTCCGAATGTTAGTGCTGAAGTTTATAGAATATCTCCTGATTTCAACCTATTTGAATAAGAAATCTGTTCGAATGTAATTCGTGAGCTAACAGCGCTATAGGCTCCACTTCTGAACTCTTAAATTGGTTAATTTTTGTGATAATTTTGTTGCAATCATGAAGGATTGGCGGGTGTGACCAATTCGGTGCACTCCTATGACGTTCTAACTAGGAAATGGACCAGGTATTACTTTATACACACACACACACACACACACACACACACACACACACACACACACCTCAGTTCTTCTACTTGTGAAGTTGACTTGGATATGCTTACTATTATTGCTTGGATGTTTGAATATTAGAATCAGACCCACTGGTGAGCCGCCATCACCAAGGGCTGCACATGCTGCAGCCGCAGTTGGTACCATGGTTGTTTTCCAGGTGATTGAATAAGAAAAGTTGGCAAAAATTGAAAATTTGGCAGGCTTTCTTGTATGGTTTCTCAAGCTGATACTTGTTTTAACGAGTTTATATCTTTTTGGTTAGGGTGGCATTGGTCCGGCTGGTCATTCCACAGATGATATCTATGTGCTTGATTTAACAAATGATAAATTCAAGTGGCACAGGTAAAAGTAGCTCAGTACCTCTATACTTAAGATGTAGGGAAATCATTGAACTTATATAAAAATGGGAATATAGGGTGATGGTACAAGGACAGGGACCTGGACCTCGCTATGGCCATGTAATGGACTTGGTTGCTCAAAGATATCTGGTTACTGTGAGTGGCAATGACGGTGGGTGCTAATGAACAGTTGATTATATGCTCATTGTTTTATTCTTTTGTTGGACTCTGCGGCTAGTTTACTGCTTGGTTTGAAATACCTGGAATTAATTTAATTTCAAGAAAGAGGAAATCGCGATCTATCTACATTTTTATAAAAACCAACTTTTGTTGGACTACAAAAGAGTCATGTTTGTAACAAAAAGACACAAAACTGTTTAATGTACTATATATTCTGGGATAAAAAACAAAGACTGATGTACTAAAGAAAAAGAAAAAGACAAAGAAAAAGAAAAAGAGAAAGAAAAAGACGAAGAAATAACCTAAAGGATGAGGATTCCTTAGCCTACAAAGAAGGAGATAGGTCTTGCGATGTGGGAGGAGGTTTGATCCATAGCTAGATTTAATACCTTCTGCTAGGCATCAGTGTCTAAAGAGTTTTGTAATTATTCTTTGTTTCTCATTCTAAACTGTTGGTGCCCTTCCTTTTAGGTTGGCTTCGCTATTGTTTTTGTTTTAGCTGTTTTGGCTGTTTCTGTTGTGTTTTTTAATGGTTTCTTTTTCTTTTTTAAGGAATTCAAATATGACCATCGTATGTCCTTTCATACTACACAAAAACGAAAATAGAGTCTTGCCATAATATATTGTGTTCTTAGCTTTAAAACTGATGCAAATTTATGCTAATTGGACATATAAAGATTACATAAGACTTTTTACCTTTTATGTTCCTTATCAGGAAAAAGAGTTCTCTCTGATGCTTGGGCTCTTGATACTGCCCAGAAACCATATGCCTGGCAGAGGTTGAACCCGGAAGGTGATAGGCCATCTGCTCGGATGTGAGTGTGCTATTTGTCTCACCTAAGAATAAAACTTCTAGTGTTCTCTATCTCTACACGTTGTGGAAAGTTACAACGATGTATGTTTCTTTGTAGGTATGCAACAGCTAGTGCGCGATCAGATGGTATGTTTCTGCTTTGTGGGGGAAGAGACTCTTCAGGCACAGTATGACAAACCTTTTTCTAGTAGATATAATGTAACATTGTTAGTCATTCTAAAAAAGAATCCTTTGCTTATGTTGATCAACTTTTTACCTAGGCATATTGTATTTGATGCCATCTAGTTTGTGGAAAATTTTAGACTTTATTATATCTTTTTATTCAACAAGTGTTATGTGTATATGTTTTCTTATCTCTTTAATTTTGTTTTCAAACTATAAGACATTTTCTAAAAGCCT
This sequence comes from Cucurbita moschata, assembly GCF_002738365.1. Lineage (NCBI taxonomy): Eukaryota > Viridiplantae > Streptophyta > Magnoliopsida > Cucurbitales > Cucurbitaceae > Cucurbita > Cucurbita moschata. Next base: position 1,083,975 of record NW_019268579.1, read on the forward strand.
ATAATTATTACCGAAGGATGTTTTTTTCATCTTCTTGGTCGTCAGTATGCATAATACATTTTCTTTTTATTTCATTTTTTTTAAATGAAGTTTCTTTCAATAAGGGTCATTATTGTTAGGATTGAGTAAATAAAAAAATATCGTCAACCAATTTTATCCTCACTGTCGGACATCAAATGGCCTCACATCCCAATATCTGGGTGCATTGCCTTTGTTCATTTTCACAACAACCAAAGTGGTAAAGTTGATCCAAGAGCAATAAAATGTGTCTTTTTAGGATATTATTCGACCACAAAAGGGAACAAACGTTGTAATCCCATATCTAGAAAGTCTTACACTTCAATTGATGTAACTTTGACTGAACATAAACCATTCTTCTCTAAGGACTCTCTTCATATGGAGAACATAGAGATTGAAGAGAGTCCTTGGGAAACTATTGAACCTTTAGATACACTAAATAACCATCACACAGAACCAGTTATTGAGTCCACACTTGCTATCGATGAGCCATTTCCTACTACTATAGAGGTACCAACTGAACCTTATGTTCCACCATCATTACCAGATCCGCTATTCTCTTAGGTATATGCTAGAAGGAAAGACATTTCAAAACCAATATAAGTCCAAACATTTGACTCTACTCACAATGAAGATGCAACAGAGTTACCGATAGATGATAGACCCATAGCTCTCTGAAAACCTATTGGAGAATGCACAAAATGACCCTTATACTCCTATCAAACTATATCTCTCTTGAAAGGCTATCCTCATTACACAAAAGTTTCATTATAAGTCTAAATTCAATAGTTATACCTAACACAATTTATGAAGCTTTATTCAAAAGGGAATGACAGGATGCTATGACAGAAGGAATTTATGCTCTAGAAAAGAATAACACGTGGGAAGTTATAGCTAAAAGAAAAAAATATAGCTGGGTGTAGATGCCTTTTCACAGTAAAGTACAAAACTGATGGAACGTTGGAAATGTATAAGGCAAGGTTGGTAGCTAGGGGATATACTCAAACTTATGAGATAGATTACCAAGAAACATTTGTCATGGTTGCAAAGATGAATACCGTAAGAATATTGTTATTTTTAGCTGCTAACTTAAAGTGGCAGCTCACACAGTATGATGTGAAGAATGCATTTCTTTATGGCGATCTAGGTGAGAAAATCTACATGAACATTCCTCCAAGATTTGAAAGCACAAAAGGTAAAGTATGCAAATTGAGAAAAGCCTTGTATGGACTAAAACAATCAGAGAGCATGGTTTGGAAAATTCACAAAGGTAATGAAAGACTTTGGGTATAAGAAAAGTAAAGGAGATCACACTGTCTTTATCAAGCACTCAGAAACAAGGGGAGTTACAGTGCTTCTAGTGTATGTGGATGACATCACAGTCACTGGAGATAATGAAGAAGAAAAGAGTGAACTCATAAGGAGATTGATGAAAGAATTTGAGATCAAGGAACTTGGGAGGCCAAAGTTTTTTCTAGGTATTGAACTAGTGTACTCAGCTCAGGGCATTTTCATATCACAACAAAAGTATGTAATGGATTTATTAGTGGAAACAAGGAAAAGCGGATGTAAACCTGCACCAACGCCAATGGATCCCCATCAAAAAATTGGGTGGACAGACAAATATACCAGAGGCTAGTGGGTAAGCTAATATATCTAGCTCACTTTCGACCAAACATAGCATAAGTGTAATTAGACAATTCATGCATGATCTATGGGAGCCTCACCTTCATACAACATATAGAGTGTTAAATTATCTGAAGGGAACTCCAAGAAAAGGAATTTTGTTCAAAGGGAACAATTCCCTTGTATTGGAAACTTACAGTGATGCTGATTATGTTGGATTGATAGTAGATAAAAAATCTACTATAGGTATTGCACTTTTTTTTGGAGGTAATTTAGTAACATGGAGGAGTAAGAAGCAAAACGTGTTGGCTAGATCATCTGTTGAATCAGAATCTTGAGCTATTATACAAGAGCTATGTGAATTTTTATGGTTGAAGATAATTCTTGATGACTTACAAATTAAGGGAGAAGGTACAATAAAATTGTACTGCGACAACAAATCAACCATCAACATTGCACATAATCCTATCCAGCATCATAGGACATAACATATTGAAATTGATCGACATTTTATCAAGGAAAAATTAGAGGAGGGAATAGTATGCATGAGTTATGTGCCATCTCAACTTTAATTAGCAGATATACTAACAAAAGGGCTTCATAACTCAACGTTTCATGAGTTCGTATCCAAGTGGGGAATGGATACAGATTGAAGGGGAGTGTTGAAAAAAAAAGCTTGGTCTAAGGAATATTTATATAATCCCATTAAATAAGAGAAATAGTTAATCTTATCTGTACTGTTACCTAGTAACTAAAGATTTATTTAGATTTATCCTATTTTGTTATTAGAGATTTATTTAGATTTATCTTATCTGGTTACTTAGTATCTAAGATTTATTCTATCATTTGTATATTATAAAAGGCAAATGTACCAATCTTAAAAGAATAAGAAAAACAACCAAGCTAATTTTAGACGTGCAACAATATACTTTAGTGACTTGGGGTCTATCAGAAGGTGGCTGGATGACAAGAGGAAGGAGAGGAAGCACCAATAGTTTGTGGTATGTTTGATATTACTAAGATAAGGGAGAAATGTCCTTGAGAATGAAACGGAACCACATGCTTTGTTTGCCTTTTGTGCTCCGCCTTTGCTCTTTGACTTTTATAACTGAACAATAGTTCCTTACTGGGACTTCTCCGCCCAATTATATTGTGTTTTTGTTTCTTTTCAGCCGTTGGCAGATGCATATGGGTTGTTGATGCATAGAAATGGCCAGTGGGAGTGGACCCTTGCACCTGGGGTATCTCCATCGCCTAGATATCAACATGCTGCAGTAAGTGACTGACTACTTCTAAAGGGGGGCTGACTACTTCTAGGGGGGTTGGGGGGAGTCATTTGCTAGTTTTCATTTCCTTGGTGTCCGAACCATGTGGCCATCTGATTTTTGCAATTTGGCTTGCGTATTATTAGGTTTTTGTTGGTGCACGACTGCATGTTACAGGAGGTACTCTTAGGGGTGGACGTGCAATAGAAGGAGAAGCAAATATTGCAGGTATTCTTTGTTGTTATAGGGTGATAACATTACTTTGTATCTACATTATACATCTATTTATGCAGTGTTCATTTGTTTTCTTTGCATTTAATAGTATTGGACACTGCTGCTGGAGTTTGGTTGGATAGAAATGGGCTGGTAACTTCATCACGTGTGAACAAAAGTCACCCTGATTATGATTCCTCTTTGGAGCTTATGCGTCGCTGTCGGCATGCAGCTGCATCTGTTGGTGTCCGAATTTACATTTATGGTGGTCTTAGAGGGGGTAAGAAAATTTAAAGAGTTGTAATACGAGTTTCATAGTTACGTAGGAGAAAGCAACAATGTTACTTCAGTGGTCACACACACACACACACACACAGCACTATTGCCCCTGTAAGTTGTTTTATGATTTTCTGTGCAATCCTGTGTTTCAGATGTTAGGTATTTGCAACAATGAGTTACTTTTATCTGGATGTTATGTTTGATCTATATTTGAAGTCATTAGTAAATTTGTTGTACCACGTTTGACGTTGTCATAAGAAATGTTGTTTTGCAGATACGCTGCTAGATGATTTTTTGGTTGCAGAAAATTCATCTTTTCAGTCTGAAATCAATTCTCCTGTGATAACATCAGAGAGAGAATCTCTTATAACAAGTCCGAAAGTCAATCAATCTAATATAAGTTCATCTGCGACATTACCATATTCAGATGGTGGACTGGAGAATCCTTCAGCCGGTGGCATGAGGTATTATTGTGAAGATATTTCTTGCGCTTGTCCTTAGGGTGTTCATAATGATTGCATTTGTTCCAGCTTGGTAAAAATATTTTATGCAAGTATATCTTTTTCAGCATGGATAAAAGTTCCATGGAGAAATTGAGGGAGGCTTCTGCTGCTGAAGCCGAGGCTGCTAGTGCTGTCTGGCATGCGGTTCAGTCTGCTTCTGCTGAAGACACACCTGTTTCAGATGACAACTCACGAGCTACTGATACAACTTCAGGTGCTAGTGACTATGAGGCTGATGTCCGGTTGCATCCAAGAGCAGTGTGTTCCCTTTTAAATCACTAATATTCTATGACTTTCTCTTACATTCTTGTTATAAAGTAGTCTATTTTCCCGCTCCAGGTTGTAGTAGCTAAAGAGGCTATAGGTAATCTTGGTGGGATGGTGAGACAATTGTCTTTGGATCAATTTGAAAACGAGAGTAGAAGAATGATTCCATCAAACAACGACTTGTCATATCCTACCAGGAAGTTCACCAGGCAGAAATCTCCTCAGGGCTTACACAAGAAGGTAGTTTCTGCATATGTTACCTAAATGATTTATTGTTTCATATAAACCATTTTGGAAGTTTTTGCTCTCGTTTTCATATCTGCAGTTTGTTATTTTTTCTCGACTCCATTGCAGGTCATTTCAATTTTACTTAGACCTCGGAATTGGAAAGCCCCTGCTAATAGGAGGTTTTTCCTAGATTCCTATGAAGTGGGTGAGCTTTGTCATGCTGCTGAACAGATCTTTATGCATGAGCCGACAGTTCTACAGCTTAAAGCTCCAGTTAAAGTATTTGGCGATCTTCATGGACAGTTTGGTGATTTGATGAGGCTTTTTGACGAGTATGGATTTCCCTCCCCAGCTGGAGACATAACGTGAGTATAGCCAAATTTATATTTCAAAAATTAAATGTTGTGCATGGTGGAGGAAGTTATATTAAATGAGATATACTTATAAATCTTATACCATTAAATAATTTATTAATAAAACAATAATATACCTTAAATTTTAATTTAATTTTCATTCTTAATAAGTATACTATAAATAGTATGCATTAAATTTTAGGTTTTTGAATTAGTTTAGCTATCAATACTAATCATTATTCTCAAATAAATGATTTTAATAAAATTAATTAATACTAATAATTATTCTCAAATGAACGATTTTAATAAAATTATATAAAAATTTAATGGTAAATAATTAGCACTGAATAATTAGTTATACTTCAAAAATTAAATACTACAGAAAAGAAGTGGAGTAAATGATAATAAATATAAAATAAAAAAGTAAAGGAAATGAAAAGAAAAGAAAAAAAGAAAGAATAAAAAATAGAAAAGAAAACGATGAATAAAGTATGGAAAAAAGAAAATCCATGAGTTTGGAAGGTTTCTGAACCTCCAAAATGATATTGGGAAAACTTTTAATAGGCATCCTACTTCAAAAACTTGAAACGAACCAGGGTTTTGAAAATCTGTAGCCATTTTCCCCTCTTTTTCGATTCCAAAAACTTGAAACAAACGCCCTTTTAAAGGGCTTGGGAGGAACAAAGCACTGGTGCCTGATGGTGTCATCATGGAATTCTTCATCAAATTCTGGGATCATTTGGAAGCAGAATTTCTGTTAATTTGTGTCTCAAGGAAAGCTTTATTTGCTGAATTCAAAAGAAGGATATGACTTACTTTATGAGAGTTTTTCGTCCAATTAGTTTTACATCTTCAACCTATAAAATTCTTGCTTAAGTGCTTGTGGTTGTTGCTTGACATTGAGCATGCGACAGTTTAACCTGGGATTCTCTTCATCTTACATTTAGTTTAAATTTTGGGTACTCATAAATTATTGGTGGTGGTCTCATCATGATTATGATTTTGCATTCACATAAATGTAGATCAGGCTGTTTCGGCTGGTTGGTGCCTTTTATATGAAAGTTCGCCTCGTTTCTTGTTAAATTTGTTTTTCTTTTAACTAATTTCAGAGATTAATGTTTTTGATCAAGCTTTCCTCTTGTTGAAGTACAAATTCTTCTGTTAATATAATCTGTCATATATGCTACATGAACCTAACAGATCTGTTATAATTACAGCACTAAATGGTTTTCACTTGTCAGCCATTGTCATGATTCTCTTCACGAATTAATTATCTGAAGAATAAGTGAGATTCTTTTTGTTTTCTTTTAAACAATGTTTCAGGTACATTGATTACTTGTTTTTGGGAGATTATGTTGACCGAGGACAGCACAGCTTGGAGACTATAACTTTACTTCTTGCTCTCAAGGAAAGATTTTATTTTAAAATTTGTTAATGATCTTTTATGTCACTCGTGTAACAGTATATTGGCTTGGTTACGATTTTGCAGATTGAATACCCTGACAATGTTCACTTAATACGTGGAAACCATGAGGCTGCGGATATAAATGCACTATTTGGTTTTCGTCTTGAATGCATAGAGAGAATGGTAGGAATGGATATGTATTACAACATTAATATTACTTGAAGTTAATTAGAGCCAGTAACGTAGGTGTATGTAGGGAGAGAGTGATGGAATTTGGGCGTGGACGCGCTTCAATCAACTCTTCAACTACCTTCCACTTGCTGCATTGATCGAAAAGAAAATTATTTGCATGCACGGAGGCATAGGGCGATCAATACACACGGTTGAGCAAATAGAGAAGCTTGAACGACCCATTACAATGGATGCAGGATCTATTATTTTGATGGATCTCCTCTGGTATATTTAAATTCTTTCTGACTTTTGTTTGTTATTTCATCTGGATTGTGGATTATTATGTTTGTTTGCAGGTCTGATCCAACGGAAAATGATAGTGTTGAAGGTCTAAGACCAAATGCTAGGGGGCCCGGTCTTGTCACCTTTGGGGTATGCTAGTTACTAGTTGCTACATATATATTACATAAGATTCAAGTGTTCTTTCCTATTTGAATACTAGTGTTGCAACTACTTCCCTAGATATTAGGTAATAATATAGAAAAAGAGGTCAACTACTTCTCTTATTTAATGGGATTACACACATATCTCCTGACTTAAGGTTGGGAATTACACAAATATCTCCTAACAAGGCAAGGAGTTACACAAATGTTCTTTAAATCAAGGTCATTCCTTCAATATTAGCTTGCTTGTTAGGGTCATTCACCCAAGCCTTAACTAGGTGTTAGTGTTTTGTTATTCCCGTCAATAGAGATGACAACTTCATTGTCACAATGAGTCAATATAGGTGTCTTTTAGAGGAACCTTCAATTCTTTAAATATCTTTGATCCATGCACCCTCTCAAATTTCATGGACTAAAGCTCTAAACTCTGCTTCAATACCACTCCTAGGCCCTACATTTTGTTTTTTACTTCTCCAAGTAACCTAGTTCCCTCCAACAAATAAATAGTAACTAGAGGTAGAACTTCTACCTGTCGTACTTCTTGCCTAACTTGCATCACTATAAACTTTTATTTGGAAGTGATTATGCTTTTTGAACAAAATACCTCTCCCAGGTGCCCCTTTAGATACCTCAAAATTCTATAGACAGCTTCAAAATGAATCAGTTCAGGTGCATGCATAAACTCACATACCATGTTTCTGGTACTCTTCTATGTCCTTTGTTACTTTTTTTTTTTTTTTTTTTTTTTTTTTTTTTTTTTTT
>NW_019268579.1:1092545-1097510 GCF_002738365.1 Cucurbita moschata
TTTTTTTTTTTTTTTTTTTTTTTTTTTTTTTTTTTTTTTTTTTTTTTTTTTTGCTTTTGCTACTTGTAACATATATTAGGTTTAATAGGAGTTTCTACAACCAAGTAATCCTATTTCTTCAAGTAAGTCAAGGACATTAACAATCTCGATTTTTTGAATTCCATTCCTAGAAAATATTTCAATATTCCCAAGTCCTTGATTTCAAAACTCATTTGCAAGATTTTTCTTGAGATTAGCTGGACCTGGTTCTTCATCGCCTTTGAGAATAATATCATCCATGAACATTCAAAATTGAGATTTTATTATTCTCAATGTGTTTATGAATATAGTATGATTTACTTGAGTCGAAGAAAAACTATATGTACACAAGTTTTTCAGAGCGCACAAGCCAAACACTCTTAAGGCTATTTAAGACCTTAAAGAGGTTTCTTTCATCTGCGAATTTTATAACATCCAAGTTCTTTTTGTAAACCTAGTGACAAGGTCATGAAAACCTCTTCCTCAAGATTGGTATTGAGAAAGGAATTTTTAAAATCATGATGGTTCAATTTCCCATTTAAAGTAGTTGTTTGCCCATTTAGCTACTAGTATGACCTTGTTTCTTTCAACATTGCCATCTGCATTACATTTTATGATAAACACCCACGGCTTCTTATCTTTTGGAAACTCAACTGTTTTCCAAGTCCCACTTTGTTTTAGAACATTTTCATCTCTTCTATAATGGCTAGTTTCCAATTCGGATCTTCTAGATCTTCATGAATATTCCTTGGAACAAACAACTCATTTATCTAACTTCGAATACCTTTTTTAATGGTTATGGAAACATCAAGATTAGACACAACTAGCAAAGTATCACTTGATTAGTTGGATCAGTTTGTAGTATTTCTCTTCCAGGTTGAGAAGTTTCTACACCATTGAAGGACTAGTAACATTTGGGCAAATGTTAAAATGTGGTTGTCTTCCAAATTTGGTTTTTCCCCGAAGACAATTTTGGGTAAAATGTGGTTGGTTTTCTTAAAAAGCACCTCCAAGCTCACGAAAAAGAAAAAGTTTTTGTTGAGGATCCAAACCTTTATAATCCTTTTTATTGAAAGAGTAACCCAAGAGAATGCATTTAATAGCTTTATGATCATGTAACGTGCATTTAACAGCACGTGTTTCTTTAAGTAAATGTTTTTTTTTCTTCCTTTCAGCAATTCCATTTTATTGTGGAGTACCAAGTAGCCTGATAACAGTTCCTTTATCTTTAAAAAAATGACCAAAAAGCTCATTAGAATAGTCCATTCCATTTTATTATGTAGAATGCAAATTTGGTGAAAATGTTTAAAAGTGGCTCCACCTGTTCTCCATTAAATAAATCCTGTGATTGGTGCACTCGGGTGCTCGCCTATGGCGAGAGGCGACATGAGGGGTGTGTTGACTCATTGTGTGGTATGTGAGGCGAGTGTCACGGTTGAGCTTGTCCAACGTGTTGCTTGTGACCATGTGTCAGATGTCCCAGTCATACTTGTCTAGGACATGTTGTCCATGGCCGTATGCTCGTTCCCAAATTCCTTTTATTTGCTTTCATATTAGTTAGTTAGCTCTATACTACTCTTGTTATGTCAATACAGGGGTGTATACACCCACTATGGTTAATTTAGAACAAAATTTGGAGTGAGTTTAGAAGCTGAGTACGAGACGACAAAAGTTGAAACTCCGCTAGTCGAAAGCATGGAAACCCTCTTCATGGAGGCCCTAAAGTATATATCTGCTCTTCTTAAGAGAGTGGGAGAGATAGAAGAGCCAGTGGAACGCAATGAATGTCGAGGCTTGAGTCAACCACAGAGCAATCAATAACTCTATTGTCGACTTTGAAGCCACCCACAACTTCATAATGGAGATTGAAACGAAACGCTTGAACATTCTTTGGTATTGAGATACAAGAAAGATGGAAGTCGTAAATTCAACGACCCTACTTGTCTTAGGAAAGAGAACTCTGATCAAGCTAAGGACTTGGGCTGGACAAATTGACTTTGTGATAGTCAAGATGGACGACTTTGATATCGTGTTAAGGATGAATTTCCTCCCAAAAAATGACCTCTCCCGTCAGGGAGCCCATTAGATATTTACCTAAACTGGAGATGTCCTTGGCGAAATGTTTAGTAATAATGGGTCCAACCCCTACATCATCCATAGAGCCTATTTTTGTAATTCTCTGTTTGTTTCTGACTTCTTACATTTTATTTTTTGTTTTTTATAATCGCTCTTGCTTCTGGCGTTTTCTCTATTTTATTTAAAAATGGTTTCTTTTTATGGACAAATTTTTGCATTTGCCAATGGAACAAAAAGACTTAGGCCGTGAACCAGCAGTTTGAATTTAGTTTTTTTTTTTTTTTTTTTCTTTTGGTTTGTTTGTTTTTGCAGCCTGATCGCGTTACAGAATTCTGCAAGAGAAACAAATTGCAGCTCATAATAAGAGCCCACGAGTGTGTCATGGACGGATTTGAACGGTTTGCTCAGGGACAATTAATCACTCTATTCTCTGCCACTAACTATTGTGGTAAGCAAGAAACTAATAGTTGTGTTTGTTTAGTTTTTTGGGATGGATATTTGGCAGTCATTTGATTTTTGGTTTTTAAAATTAAGTCATAGGAAGTCCAGCAAAGTTAGTTTAAATTGATTTTTTCCATTCATCCTCACTTCATCCCACTAGTCTAATCTCTGGTACAACCTGTGGTGTATTGTGCCAAATTATAATTCGTTAGTTTAACTAGTAACCAAGGTGTTAAATCAATATTTAAATAATAATATTAATGGCAAAATATACCTTTACCATTATTTCTCTGCATAGCGACGTTACTGGACCTAATGACTCCAATATGTAGGAACTGCAAACAATGCTGGCGCCATATTGGTTATTGGGAGGGGATTGGTCGTGGTCCCAAAGTTGATCCATCCCTTGCCTCCGCCTCTCCAGTCGCCAGAAACATCTCCAGAACGCATCATTGAAGACACTTGGATGCAGGTAGAGCCCTTTGAATTTAAATGTCTGGAATGCCAAGTACTAGCAAAGATGCCTGAACTTTTCCTTGTGCTGGTTCTTACAGGAACTTAACATTCAGAGACCTCCAACTCCAACCCGTGGCCGCCCACAGCCTGATCTAGATCGTAGCTCTCTTGCTTATATATGAATTTACCTTATTGCCTTGGTTATGGGGTTTAGATTCGGTGTGATTCCCCAGTACCCTCAGCGAGCAACATCTTTCTGCATTTCAACACAACAAAATGATTGCGCCATAGCTTTTTAGTTCATGGAAGACTGATGTGGCACAAACCATAAGACAAGTGGTTCATTTTCTCGACATTTGGGTCACGTTTTATAAAATTGTAATATATGTGGTGTTTAGTCTATGGGTGCAACTTAGGTTGTAAGGCTCTGCTTCAAAACATAGATTTTGCAGGGGGTGTTGGTGTTGTAAAATAAACTGTGTATTTAATTTTTCACCTCACAATGTGTTCGAATTATATTCCTGCACGTCCATTATATAATACATTGATGATGCATTTTTTTTCCCTTATAGCAGCAATTTCCACTATCCAGAACCATACTAATATCATTTTACTCGAGCACTGATGTCTGTCTTGTAGACAGTTTTAACCTGAGCATCATTAAATAAGTATATTATTATAAATAATATGTTTTAACAAATAATAAATTGATATTAACCAGTGTAGTTAATAAAAAAAAAAATGATACAAAGGTTAGGTTTTAAATAGACAATCTTTAGTGGATATGCTATGATACTAAAATGACAAAACAACTTTTCAGATCGAGTTAACAACTCTGTCGGGAAAAAAGTTCCTATGTTAACACCTTTGGAATTTGACTGCAAAATGGCCTGGAAGCGAAAGTAAAAAAAATTCGTATTTTAACCAATTATGTGTAAGATTCATCAAACTTGAGCGTTCCTTACAGATTCGTCGAAAAAGATCGAAAGAAACAAAGGATTTTCAGTTAGTGATTTGGGTGCCTCCATGAGGGTCTTGTCAAAAGGTTTGAGGTTGTGAGGTCTTATCGACACGAGTAAATGTTTTTTTCTTCCATATTTTAAGCTTAGGACAATCTTTACTGGATATGGTATGATACTAATATGACAAAACAACTTTTCAGATCGAGTTAACGACCCTGTCAAAAAAAGGAAAAAAGACCCTGTCAGAGTCATGCCTTAAACTATTTTTTTCACTTTCACTTCCGGGCCAATTAGGGTATAGGGATTAGGGTTTAGGGTTTGGGGTTTAGGGTTTAGGGTTTTAGGGTTTTAGGGTTTTAGGGTTTTAGGGTGTGGGGTTTAGGGTTTGGGGTTTACGGTTTGGGGTTTAGGGTTTGGGGTTTAGGGTTTTAGGGTTTAGGGTTAGGGTTTTGGGGTTTAGGGTTTAGGGTTTAGGGTTTGGGGTTTAGGGTTTCGGTTTAGGGGTTTAGGGTTTGGGGTTTAGGGTTTGGGGTTTAGGTTTTAGGGTTTAGGGTTTAGGGTTGAGGGTTTAGGGTAGAGGGTTGAGGGTTGAGGGTTGAGGGTTGAGGGTTTAGGGTTGAGGGTAGAGGGTTGAGGGTTGAGGGTTTAGGGTTGAGGGTTGAGGGTTGAGGGTTTAGGGTTGAGGGTTTTAGGATTGAGGGTTTAGGGTTTAGGGTTTAGGGTTTAGGGTTTAGGGTTTAGGGTTTAGGGTTTAGGGTTTAGGGTTTAGGGTTTAGGGTTTAGGGTTTAGGGTTTAGGGTTTAGGGTTTAGGGTTTAGGGTTTTAGGGTTTAGGGTTTTAGGGTTTAGGGTTTAGGGTTTAGGGTTTAGGGTTTTAGGGTTTTAGGGTTTTAGGGTTTTTAGGGTTTTAGGGTTTAGGGGTTTAGGGGTTTAGGGTTTAGGGTTTAGGGTTTAGGGTTTAGGGTTTAGGGTTTAGGGTTTAGGGTTTAGGGTTTAGGGTTTAGGGTTTAGGG